>NC_084746.1:18273170-18280670 GCF_033978785.1 Entelurus aequoreus | reverse complement strand
TAGAATTATTAGTGTACAACAAAACATGCACTGACTGACCATTGAAGAAAACCACTGGAGAATATCAACACATCTGAAAAAACACATAACAAAAAAATATTGTATATTATCAAATATATGTCAATATTAATAATACATTCATTAATGAATAAAAAACATAAGACTGAGAGAAGCAGTATAAATAACATGGAAAATAACAATTAAAACATGATCAATAAAAAGTATGATTAGAAAGGTGTGTCTTTAAAAAAAAAACATCAACGGTGTCTGCAGTCCTATTTGGGTCATGCCACTCCAAAATTAACAAGAACTTAATTATCAGACAAAATATTACAAACATACAGTACAGGCCAAAAGTTTGGACACACCTTCTCATTTCAATGCGTTTTCTTTATTTTCATGACTATTTACATTGTAGATTGTCACTGAAGGCCTCAACACTATGAATGAACACATGTGGAGTGAAAACCATTTCAGGTGACTACCTCTTGAAGCTCATCAAGAGAATGTCAAGAGTGTGCAAAGCAGAATCAGAGCAGAGTTTTTGAAGAAACTACAATATAAAACATGTTTTCAGTTATTTCACCTTTTTTTTTTGTTAAGTACATAACTCCACATGTGTTCATTCATAGTTTTGATGCCTTCAGTGACAATCTACAATGTAAATAGTCATGAAAATAAAGAAAACACATTGAATGAGAAGGTGTGTCTAAACTTTTGGCCTGTACTGTGTATCAGGAAATTAAGGCATCTGTAGCAGCAGCAGCAGAAAAAGGAGGACAATATAACAAACAAACACCTAAAACTGTAAAAATATGTTAAATTTTACAGCAAATTACCGGCTAATAATTACATTACTTTCACAGTAATTGACTGTAACTGCACTGCTGTGATTTGACAGTTAATTACAGTTATGTTAAATTGACAATTGTAACTCTACATTACAATCAAATGACAAATATATTGAAATAGTTATTTACTCTCTTGCTCGTACGCGAGTGTGCAGCATCTCTTAGCGCTTCTCGGACTTTGACCACCTCCAGAAAGCACCACTATCCAAGTGTCACCATAGTAAACATGAAAATACAGTGGCGAAGTAGGCCCAAGTACTCATTAAAAACAAGACAGGGGTTTTATTTAACAAGTTTATTTAATATTTTTGGTCACTGCAACATTACACACGCTGCAAAAAGATGATTGGTACTCCATAATAGTACAGATTTATAGATGGAGGCCATAGCACAGTTTGAGAGTCTTAATCGTTGTGAAATTATTGTAATTTTTACAGTCAATTGTTGTAATCTTACAGTACATTTCAAATACAGTATTTTATTGTGAAATAACACTTAATCATTGTGAGATCTATAATCATTTTCACAGTCATTTGTTGTAATGTTACAGTACATTTTGATTACAGAATTTTAATTAAAAATAACACTTAATCCTTGTTTAATTATTGTCATTTTTACAGTCATTTGTTGTAATGTTACAGTAAATTTTGATTACAGTATTTTATTGTGAAAAATACTGCTAAATGCTGTGCACACCTGGCCATTTTTACAGCGTAGAGTGGTTCTGATTACTGACATATTTTAGTCAAAGTGTCCTTATTGCACAGTGATTAAGTTATTGGTACATAATAATAATAATAATAATAATAATAATAATAATAATAATAATAATAATAATAATAACACTTCTCTGATGTTTATGTTTTTCTAATATTTTCAAGGCCCGGTTTAGTACGCAGACCAATAAACAACATGTGTATACTGTACAAAACAGGGATGTCCAAAGTGCAGTCAAGGGGCCATTTTCGGCCCGCCGCTAGTTTTTTATTGGCCCTCAACATGTTCTAAAAATTAAATAAATGTATTTATTTGGTCATCTGTCACACAAAATCTTGACAACAAACTTTTTTTTTTTTTTTACAAATAACTAATTCTGCACTTAAAGGCGAACTGTAAAATCTCAGCTGTGATGTAGTTGTAGCTTTATCACAATGAACTGTAACATTACAACTGTGAAGCATATAGTTGTAGTTACGTTGGAAGTAAATCCCAGCTGTGATGTAGTTGTAGCTTTATCACAATGAACTGTGACATTACGACTTTAAAGCATACAGTTGTAGTTATGATGGAAGTAAATCCCAGCTGTGATGTAGTTGTAACTTTATCACAATGAACTGTAACATTACGACTGTGAAGCATATAGTTGTAGTTACGTTGGAAGTAAATCCCAGCTGTGATGTTACATGTAGTTGTAACTTTATCACAATGAACTGTAACATTACGACTGTGAAGCATGTAGTTGTAGTTATGATGGAAGCAAATCCCAGCTGTGATGTAGTTGTAACTTTATCACAATGAACTGTAACATTACGACTGTGAAGCATGTAGTTGTAGTTATGATGGAAGTAAATACCAGCTGTTATGTAGTTGTAACTTTATCACAATGAACTGTAACATTACGACTGTGAAGCATATAGTTGTAGTTACGTTGGAAGTAAATCCCAGCTGTGATGTTACATGTAGTTGTAACTTTATCACAATGAACTGTAACATTACGACTGTGAAGCATGTAGTTGTAGTTAGTAAATCCCAGCTGTGATGCAGTTCTAACTTTATCACAATGAACTGTAACATTACGACTGTGAAGCATGTAGTTGTAGTTATGATGGAAGTAAATCCCAGCTGTGATGTAGTTCTAACTTTATCACAATGAACTGTAACATTACGACTGTGAAGCATATAGTTGTAGTTACGTTGGAAGTAAACCCCAGCTGTGATGTTACATGCAGTTGTAACTTTATCACAATGAACTGTAACATTACGACTGTGAAGCATGTAGTTGTAGTTATGATGGAAGTAAATCCCAGCTGTGATGTAGTTGTAACTTTATCACAATGAACTGTAAAATTACAACTGTGAAGTCAAAGCACATATTGTAATTATGATGGAACTAAATCACAGCTGGATTCAATTGCTGTAAAAATATTTCACAGTTAATTACTGTAAATGTTACCGTGATTTAGCCAGTAATTTGCTGTGAATTCACCTTTTTGCACATAGAATAGGTTTTAATGTACAAAACCATCAAAGTGGCCCCTAGTATTATTTCATTCTTCAGTGTGCGGCCCTCGGTGCATGGAAAATGTTAGGACACCCCTGACCTAGATTATGCAATGTGATCAATATCAGTCCTACTTGAAACCGATTCAACCGCGTGTGAATGCGAGCGGACGTAGAAGAAGAGCAGCGGGGCCCATCCAGGCAGGCAGGTCGATGACGGACGGGGCCCGGTTTTTGTTCAGGCCGCTTGTAAAATGAGCCCGCTCATGGGCCTCGCACACGACAGCCTGCCGACGCAGACAAGCGGTGTAACGTTACAGTCAGTCCGCTTCACCTTACCCCCGCTGACTTCAGCCTTATTGTTTTACACCATTAACCCCCACCACAACCCCCCCTCGTAATAACACTGGTGAGGAAATCTGTCACTTTGGAATGATATCAAAGATTGAAGCTGAGTGTCACTCGTGTTCCGGGTGGGAACTGAGGGTGTTTGGTGCAGCTGCTGCAAGCTTGATAGGTGCCCGTCTAAGAACACATGGCCCATACTCACAGTCCTCACACACACACACACACACACACACACACACACACATACACGGTCTGTGTACACACACTTTGTCTTCATGTCACATGCACACACACACAGCTCCCTTTTTCCCGACCAACACGTTCACGTTCCACGGCAGCCTCTGATTTATCTCATCCCGTCCAATTGAGACTTTTGCCTTAATCCACTTGTTTACACGAGTAAACAGTTGTTGTTTTTCAGTGAAGAACAACAATAAGGTTTCTTCTAGTCATCTCATGGTATGAATCAACACTTGTTTTTGTTTACTGTCATGCCCCTTGACAGGTTGTACAAAATGAGACCAATCACCCTAAGGCAGAGGTGTCAAAGTCGTATTCACTGAGGGCCACATCGCTGTTAAGAGGGCCGCTTCTAACAGTGAATACTATTATAATTTGCTAATAATTTTATGAGCAGATTTTTTTTTAAACTAAAATGTCAAAAAAATATGGTAAGTTGCAATAATTTTACCTCAAAATGTAGTGTATATTACTGTAAATGGAAAAACAGTGCTGCTGTTTTTATGGTAATAAAAAAAAAAGGTAGCTCAGTGTCCAGAATTTTGCTGTGAAATTTACATTTGTTTTTTTTTACTGTAAATTTAAAAAAAAATGCAATTTTACAGTAAAATTTTGGCACCTGAGCTGCCAGTTTGTTTTTTGTTTTTTTACCGCAAATCACTGTAGATTTTTCGCCAAAACGGCACCACAGTTTATTACAGTAAAAAAAAGTACTGTTTTTCTCATTTAGAGAAAAAATGCTGTAAAAACCACAGTAAATTTCAAAATTTTACCATGGAATCTATTGCTACTTTTACATTGCACAATTTGATGCATAACTTGCTGTGAAATATAAGTATTTATTTCTATTTAAAAATGGTTTGAATGTTTGATCATATATTTTTGCATAATTAGACAATATTTAAGTTAACATAATTTGCGATTACATGGAGTACTTTTTTTTTTCTTCCCAAAATAGAAAGAAAGAATACATTTAGTAAGAAAAGTTACAGTACTTTATTGACACACATTATTTCCAGGCTATTGAGGGCCAAATAAAATGAAGTGACGGGCCACATCTGGCCTTGTGTTTGACACATGTGCCCGAAGGAAACATACAAAATATAGCATTTGTGTCAAAGTCAAGGGGCCCCCTCATCATTTTATGGGGCCCCTCGAGAGCCCGGAAGTTAGGTGCGTGAATAAAACATATGCGTTCTTTCTATTTGAACTGAAAAAAGGCTTGTCTTTTGAACAATTACTTTTTAAACATGAGCATTATCCGACCTTGCAACAAACATCGTATTCACTCGGGGGGGGGGGGGGTCCACTTTTGTTGGCCCCACGCGTATTGGTGATTGAAGAAATAAGAGCAAACATGTGGAAAAAAAGAACACAATTTTGCAGAAAAAAAGAGCTAAAAAATAGGATGCTAATAACTCGGGCGTGTGCGAACAAAAAGTCAAAGTGTGGGGGTTTCTAATTTTCTTAAAAAAAGATAGAAAAGGACGTCCTATATTTAGTATTTGAAGACAAAACTTAGAGTCAGCTTTGTGTTATAAGTGACAGTGTATTATTATTAGTTAGTATTTTTTCATTTTGACTTTTTTTTTACCTGTGTAATAATGAATAATGAATACACTTTGTCACCATTAACAGTGTTTTTCAACCTTTTCTGAGCCAAGGCACATTTTTTTTCATTTAAAAAATCGGAGGCACACCACCAGCAGAAGTCATTAAAAAATGAAACTCAGCAGCCGATATTGACAATAAAAAGTTGTATTCCCAATTGTTGGATATGACTTTAAACCATAACCAAGCATGCATCAGTATAGCTCTTGTCTCAAAGTAGGTGTACTGTCACCACCTGTCACATTACGCCGTTTTTTTGCTGTTTTCCTGTGTGTAGTGTTTTAGTTCTTGTCTTGCGCTCCTATTTTGGTGGCTTTTTTTCTTTATTTGGTATTTTCCTGTAGCAGTTTCATGTAGACCGCTATTCCCCACACCTGCTTTGTTTTAGCAATCAAGAATATTTCAGTTGTTTTTATCCTTCTTTGTGGGGACATTGTTGATTGTCATGTCATGTTCGGATGTACATTGTGGACGCCGTCTTTGCTCCACAGTAAGTCTTTGCTGTCGTCCAGCATTCTGTTTTTGTTTACTTTGTAGCCAGTTCAGTTTTAGTTTCATTCTGCATAGCCTTCCCTAAGTTTCAATGCCTTTTCTTAGGGGTACTCACCTTTTGTTTATTTTTGGTTTAAGCATTAGATACCTTTTTACCTGCACACTGCCTCCCGCTGTTTCCGACATCTACAAAGCAATTAGCTACCTGCTGCCACCTACTGATATGGACGAGTTCTACACGGTTACTCTGCCGATCTCCAGACAGTACAGACACTCAACAACGGCACATTATTTGCGGATTATAATTACTGGTTTGCAAAAAATATTTTTAACCCAAATAGGTGAAATTAGATCAGGGGTGTCCAAACTTTTTCCACTGAGGGCCACACACTGAAAAATCAAAGCAAGCGGAGGCCATTTTTGATATTTTTTATTTTAAAAACCAATAAAATATATGTTTAAAAAAATATACATTGATGCCTCCACTTAGGCTTGATCAAAGGGTTTTGGTCAAAAAAATATAAAAAATGTATCATTATTCAGTATTATTATTCAAGGTTTAAATCTCTAGATCAACATTAGGTCTATCTGTCAATATAAAGTTGTTAAAGATTTAAGTTATATGCCCTTTTTGTCAAAGAAAACCCTGTTTTCTTATGGAAAAAAACACAAAATATGCAATATTTTCACCCAATAAAAAATTTAAGAGGAATATTTTGGACTATATAATAATTGGAGCCTTGAAAAGGTCAATAACTCATAACAACATTGATTTTAATTTATTATTATTTTTTGAGCAATGACACTCAAAAAAAAAAGTCCTACTAAAATGATTGGGGATCCAAAAAGGTCCTGCTCAGTAAAGTTAAAAAAAAAAAATCATACATTTTTTTAAAACTTTTAACACAATTGTCTCAAGATCAAGTTCAGATCTATCCGTCAATTATAATTTTTATTGTTGTTTATATTTTTTGTTTGTTTTAGGCCCCTCAAAAAAAAAATTCAAAAAATAACTAACTGTTTTTTAAATGGCAAACACAAAATAGGCAACATTTTCCCAAAAAACTATCTCAAAGTGTGATGTAAATGGAGCCTTGAATCAGTCAATAATTCATAATAACATTGATTTTGTTTCATTGTTTTTTTTTAAAGAAAGAAACAGCCTGCATGGCAGCTTTGTGTTATTAGAGTAAACATTGTAACATTTTCTTGTTACATTTCACGTGTTTGCTCTTTTATACCACTTTTTATGTTTTGATTTTTTTAAATCGTATTTTTAGAATGTGCCGTGGGGCCAATAAAAAATTACCTTCGGGCCGCAAATGGCCCCCGGACCGCACTTTGGACACCCCTGAATTAGATAATCTCCCACGGCACACCAGACTGTATCTCACGGTACACTAGTGTGCCGCGGCACAGTGGTTGAAAAAAACTGACCTATAACACTAAGTGTTGTCTTTAAACATATGTAGTTTTGCTTCTTCCTTCTCCTTTTCGGGCATGATGTAAAGAGAAATTATATGAAATGATGTGTGATGCATTATTTTGTAAGTGTGTTCATGTTAGAAATAAACTAAACTCAATCAAAAAACTCAATCAAGCAATGTAATATCTGTTTTTAGCATTTGTATTTTTTACAAAACAAAAATATATCCAAATGGCCTCCACATACTTTAACCTTTTAGTTGGGACACCTCTGTATTATTAACATATCTTCCAAACATTGTTTTTTAGAATA
>NC_084746.1:17975670-18268170 GCF_033978785.1 Entelurus aequoreus | reverse complement strand
AGCTTCGCCAGGCTGGAAAACATTAACCGTGTAGTGACATGTCCATGGTTTAGTAGTATTGTTGATTTTCTGTCTATCCTTCCAGTCAGGAAGTTAATTTCTTTTGTTTCTATCTGCAGTTAAGCCCGATGCTATCACGTTAGCTCCGTAGCTAAAGTGCTTCACCGATGTATTGTATTGGAGATAAAAGTCACTGTGAATGTCCATTTCGCGTTCTCGACTCTCATTTTCAAGAGGATATAGTATCCGAGGTGGTTTAAAATACAAATCCGTGATCCACAATAGAAAAAGGAGAAAGTGTGGAATCCAATGAGCCCTTGTACCTAATTTACGGTCAGAGCGAAAAAAGATACGTCCTGCACTGCACTCTAGTCCTTCACTCTCACGTTCCTCATCCACGAATCTTTCATCCTGGCTCAAATTAATGGGGTAATCGTCGCTTTCTTGTGTCTGCTGGGAATAGCCACCGAACAACAAAACAGTAACAGAAAATTCACCGGCAACAAAAAAGGAATAGCCGCCGAACAATGAAGAAGTAATAGACGCCACCAACGAAGAAGAAATTGGCACCACCAAGGAAGAAGAAAGAGCCGCTGAACAACAAAGAAGAAATAGCTGCCACCGAACAAGGAAGAAGAAATAGTTGCCAAAAAACTAAGCAGAAATAGCCGCCACCAACGAAGAAGAAATAGCCACCAAACAACCATAAAAAATAGCTACCACCAACGAGGAAGAAATAGCCCCCACCAACAACTAAGAAGAAATAGCCGTCTGCAAAGAAAAATAAATAGCTGCCAAAGCAATAACTGCCAGACAAGGAAGAAAAAGCTGCCACCAACAAAGAAGAATAACCGCCGAACAACAAATACAAAATAGCTGCCACCGAACAAGTAGAAGAAATAGTTGCCAAACAACTAAGCCGAAATAGCCGCCACCAATGAAGAAATAGCCGCCAAACAACGATAAAAAATAGCTGCCACCAACGAAGAAGAAATAGCCCCAACCAAAAAAATAGAAATAGCTACCAAACAACTAAGAAGAAAAAGCCACGAGGAAGAAATAGCCACCACCAGCGCAGAAGAAATACAGTAGCCAGCGAACAACAAAGAAGAAATAGCCGCCAACAAAGAAGTAATAGCTGACAACAAAGAATAAATAGCTGACAACAAAGTAGAAATAGCTGACAACAAAGAAGAAATGGCTGACAACAAAGAAGAAGAAATAGCCGCCAACAAAGAAGTAATAGCTGACAACAAAGAATAAATAGCTGACAATAAAGAAGAAATAGCTGACAACAAAGAAGAAATGGCTGACAACAAAGAAGAAATAGCTGACAACAGAGTAGAAATAGCTGACAACAAAGAAGAAATAGCCGACAAAAAAGAAGAAATAGCTGACAACAAAGAAGAAATAGCTGACAACAAAGAAGAAATAGCTGACAACAAAGAAGAAATGGCTGACAACAAAGAAGAAATAGCTGACAACAAAGAAGAAATGGCTGACAACAAAGAAGAAATAGCTGACAACAAAGAAGAAATGGCTGACAACAAAGAAGAAATAGCTGACAACAAAGAAGAAATGGCTGACAACAAAGAAGAAATAGCTGACAACAAAGAAGAAATAGCTGACAACAAAGAAGAAATAGCTGACAACAAAGAACAAATGGCTGACAACAAAGAAGAAATAGCTGACAACAAAGAAGTAACAGCTGACAACAAAGAATAAATAGCTGACAACAAAGAAGAAATGGCTGACAACAAAGAAGAAATAGCTGACAACAAAGAAGAAATAGCTGACAACAAAGAAGTAACAGCTGACAACAAAGAATAAATAGCTGACAACAAAGAAGTAATAGCTGACAACAAAGAAGAAATGGCTGACAACAAAGAAGAAATAGCTGACAACAAAGAAGAAATAGCCATTGAACCACAAAGAAGAACTAGCCGGCGACCAAGGATAGAGAAGTATTAGGGTTGTGAGACAGGGCAACTCTTCCATTGTGACTTTGCCTCTAAGAAAAGTGTGAAGATGTATATTTGTGTGTCAGCTGGTGACCTTCTGCTTCTTGGAAAATGACTCAAGACATTAGAAATAAACAGTTTTGACTCAAAACGGTTCATTGCGACTGAAATGGTGCAAAGTGTCAAAGGAGTTCCTCTATCTCGCAGCATTTGGAACTAGATTTGCACCATGATGGAAAAGGTTCTTGCAGGACATGTTCCATCTCCTCCTGCGGGTTTCATGTCAATAAGTTCTGTGCGTTGTCCATCGTCCTCAACCGTCAAACCTGTCTTCTGTTCCCACGCTTGGAGCACCAAGGATGAAAACACGACCCAGAATGAGATGGACCAACCACCAAGTGGGAGTCACTTTACACCCTGACTGATCTTGGAGCACCAAGGATGAAAACACAACCCAGAATGAGATGGACCAACCACCACGTCACACCCTGACTGATCTTGGAGCACCAAGGATGAAACCATGACCCAGAATGAAATGGAACAACCACCAAGTGGGAGTCACGCTACACCCTGACTGATCTTGGAGCACCAACAATGAAACCACGACCCAGAATTAGATGGCACAACCACCAAGTGGGAGTCACATTACACCCTGACTGATCTTGGAGCACCAAGGATGAAAACACGACCCAGAATGAGATGGAACAACCACCACATCACACCCTGACTCATCTTGGAGCACCGAGGATGAACACACGACCTCGAATGAGATGGAACAACCACCACATCACACCTAGACTGATCTTGGAGCACCAAGGATGAAAACGCAACCCAGAATGAGATGGAACAACCACCACGTCACACCCAGACTGATCTTGGAGCACCAAGGATGAAAACACAACCCAGAATGAGATGGAACAACCACCAAGTGGGAGTCACATTACACCCTGACTGATCTTGGAGCACCAAGGATGAAAACACGACCCAGAATGAGATGGAACAACCACCACATCACACCCTGACTCATCTTGGAGCACCTAGGATGAACACACGACCTCGAATGAGATGGAACAACCACCACATCACACCCAGACTGATCTTGGAGCACCAAGGATGAAAACGCGACCCAGAATGAGATGGAACAACCACCACGTCACACCCTGACTGATCTTGGAGCACCAAGGATGAAAACACAACCCAGAATGAGATGGAACAACCACCAAGTGGGAGTCACGTTAAACCCTGACTGATCTTGGAGCACCAAGGATGAAAACACGACCCAGAATGAGATGGAACAACCACCACATCACACCCTGACTCATCTTGGAGCACCTAGGATGAACACACGACCTCGAATGAGATCGAACAACCACCACATCACACCCAGACTGATCTTGGAGCACCAAGGATGAAAACGCGACCCAGAATGAGATGGAACAACCACCACGTCACACCCTGACTGATCTTGGAGCACCAAGGATGAAAACACAACCCAGAATGAGATGGAACAACCACCAAGAGGGAGTCACGTTAAACCCTGACTCATCTTGGAGCACCAAGGATGAAAACGCAATCCAGAATGAGATGGAACAACCACCACATCACACCCAGACTGATCTTGGAGCACCAAGGATGAAAACACAACCCAGAATGAGATGGAACAACCACCAAGTGGTAGTCACGTCACACCCTGACTGATCTTGGAGCACCAAGGATGAAAACACAACCAAGCATGAGATGGAACAACTACCAAGTGGGTGTCACCTCACACCCTGACTGATCTTGGAGCACCAAGGAGGAAACCACGACCCAGAATACGATGGAACAACCACCACGTCACACCCTGACTGCACACCACTGTTGTCGGCACATTGCCGACAACAAACCGTTGCTTTGTTGGGAAATCAGAATTCTTCAGAAAAAAAGCTTCAACGTCCGTAAAAAAAAAACACACAGAAAAAAATACCCACAAGAGTGACTTTGACTTTTCTTATCGCTGAGAAGCTGAGAAGATCAGAGAGTGACTCTGAGGTATTTTATCTTCTTGCTACAGTCAGAAGATTCTTCTGCTTTTCTTTTCTTCCTACACAAGTTGTCTTTTGATTAAGAAAAGATTTCTGCACAATGCAAGAACAAGACATTCAAATGTCAAATTAGGATGTGTTGTTCTTTTCTTTAGCAGTACACATTGAGGGCTAATTTGATGTGCGGAAACACAAAGTAGTATTTATTTGTACTACTTTACAAGTAGTCAATGTGCAGGAAGTGGTCATGTGCGACTTCATTGATCAGAAGAGGCAGTCATGCATGTACAAATACTTTAAATATACATGCTTGGACAGTACATAATACAGTAAATATTCACGCATGTACAAATACAGTAAATATTCATGCATGTACAGTACATAATACAGTAAATATTCATGCATGGACATAATACAGTAAATATTCACGCATGTACAGTACATAATCCAGTAAATATTCATGCATGGACAGTACATAGTACAGTAAATATTCATGCATGTACAGTACATAATACAGTAAATATTTATGCATGTACAGTACATAGCACAGTAAATATTCATGCATGTACAGTACATAATACAGTAAATATTCATGCATGGACAGTACATAATACAGTAAATATGCATGCATGTACAGTACATAATACAGTAAATATTCATGTGTGTACAGTAAAATACAGTAAAAATTAATGCATTTACATAATACAGTAAAAATTCATGCATGTACAGTACATAATCCAGTAAATATTCATGCATGGACAGTACATAGTACAGTAAATATTCATGCATGTACAGTACATAATACAGTAAATATTCAAGCATGTACAGTACATAATACAGTAAATATTCATGCATGTACATAATGCAGTAAATATTCATGCATGTACAGTACGTAATACAGTAAATATTCATGCATGTACAGTACATAGTACAGTAAATATTCATGCATGGACAGTACATAATACAGTAAATATGCATGCATGTACAGTACATAATGAAGTACATATTAATGTGTGTACAGTAAATAATACAGTAAAAATTAATGCATGTACATAATACAGTAAAAATGCATGCATGTACAGTACATAATACAGTAAATATTTACGCGTGGACAGTACATAGTACAGTAAATATTCATGCATGTACAGTACATAATCCAGTAAATATTCACGCATGTACAGTACATAATGCAGTAAATATTCACGCATGTACAAATACAGTAAATATTCATGCATGTACATAATACAGTAAATATTCATGCATGTACAAAAACAGTAAATATTCATGCATGTACAGTACATAATCCAGTAAATATTCATGCATGGACAGTACATAGTACAGTAAATATTCATGCATTTACAGTACATAATACAGTAAATATTCACACATGCACAAATACAGTAAATATTCATGCATGTACATAATACAGTAAATATTCATGCATGTACAGTACATAATACAGTAAATATTCACGAATGTACAGTACATAATACAGTAAATATTCATGCATGGACAGTACATAATACAGTAAATATGCATGCATGTACAGTACATAGTGAAGTAAATATTCATGTGTGTACATTAAATAATACAGTAAAAATTAATGCTTGTACATAATACAGTAAATATTCATGCATGTGTAGTACATAATCCAGTAAATATTCATGCTTGTACAGTACATAGTACAGTAAATATTCATGCATGTACAGTACATAGTACAGTAAATATTCATACATGTACAAATACAGTAAATATGCATGCATGCATGTACAGTACATAATACCTTAAATATTAATCCATGTAAAGTACATAATACATTAAATATTCATGCATGTACAGTACATAATACTGTAAATATTTATGCATGTGAAGTACATAATACAGTGAATATTCATGCATGTACAGCACATAATACATTCAATATTCATGCATTTACAGTACATTGTAAAGTAAATATTCATGCGTGTACAGTAAATAATACATACAATATTCATGCATGTAAAGTACATAGCACAGTAAATATTCACGCATGTACGGTACATAATACAGTAAATATTCATGCATGTAAATAATACAGTAAATATTCATGCATGTACAGTACATAATACAGTAAATATTCATGCATGTACAAATACAGTAAATATGCATGCATGCATGTACAGTACATAATACATTAAATATTCATCCATGTACAGTACATACTACATTAAATATTCATCCATGTACAGTACATAGTACTGTAAATATTCATGCATGTGAAGTACATAATACAGTGAATATTCATGAATGTACAGTACATGGTGCAGTAAATATTCATGCATGTACAGTACATAATACAGTATATAGTCATGCATGTACAATACAAAATACATTAAATATTCATGCATGTACAGTAAATAATACAGTAAAAAATCATGCATTTACAGTACATAGTACAGTAAATATTCATTCATGTGCAGTACATAGTACTGTAAATATTAATGCATGTACAGTACATAATACAGTAAATATTAATCCATGTGCAGTAAATAATACATTAAATATTCATGCATGTACAGTACATAATACAGTAAATATTCATGCAGGTACAGTACATAGTGCAGTAAATATGTATGCATGTACAGTACATAATACAGTAAATATTCATGCATGTACAGTACATAGTACAGTAAATATTCATTCATGTGCAGTACATGGTACTGTAAATATTCATGCATGTACAAATACAGTAAATATTCATGCATGTACAGTACATAATACAGTAAATATTCATCCATGTACAGTACATAATACATTAAATATTCATGCATGTACAGTACATAATACAGTAAATATTCATGCATTTACAGTACATAGTACAGTAAATATTTATTCATGTGCAGTACATAGTACTGTAAATATTAATGCATATACAGTACATAATACAGTAAATATTAATCCATGTGCAGTACATAATACATTAAATATTCATGCATGTACAGTACATAATACAGTAAATATTCATGCATGTACAGTACATAGTGCAGTAAATATTTATGAATGTACAGTACATAATACAGTAAATATTAATGTATGTACAGTACATAATACAGTAAATATGAATGTATGTACAGTCCATAGTACTGTAAATATCCATGTATGTACAGTACGTAATACATTAAATATTCAGGCATGTACAGTACATAATACAGTAAATATTAATGCTTGTATAAATACAGTAAATATTCATGCATGTACAGTACATAATACAGTAAATATTCAAGCATGTACAAATACAGTAAATATTCATGCATGTACAGTAAATAATACATTAAATATTCATCCATGTACAGTACATAATACAGTAAATATTCATGCATGTACAGTACATAGTACTGTAAATATTAATGCATGTGCAGTACATAATACAGTAAATATTCATGCATGTACAGTACATAATACATTAAATATTCACGCATGTACAGTACATAATACAGTAAATATCCATGCATGTACATTACCCAATACAGTAAATATTAATGCATGTACAGTACATAATACAGTAAATATTCATGCATGCACAATACATAATACATTAAATATTACATTTAATGATACAAATCTAAAATTCAATCCATTTTAATCCGTTTTTATGTCTACATTTTATTTTAGCAGGTTTTTTTTAGCAGTATCTTGTTGTCTTTATTTTCCGTGACATTTTTTTTTTTAAAGTGCTTTACAAAAATAAGTTGGATTGGATTGTACGGTATTGGAGAAATAATGCAATGATGATTAATACAATACAATATATACAAAGTAAATAAATAAATAGATAAATAAATGGGTTATACTTGTATAGCGCTTTTCTACCTTCAAGGTACTCAAAGCGCTTTGACAGTATTTCCATATTCACCCATTCACACACACACTGATGGCGGGAGCTGCCATGCAAGGCGCTAACCAGCAGCCATCAGGAGCAAGGGTGAAGTGTCTTGCCCAAGGACACAACGGACGTGACTAGGATGGTAGAAGGTTGGGATTGAACCCCAGTAACCAGCAACCCTCCGATTGCTGGCCCGGCCACTCTACCAACTTCGCCACGCCGCCCCGAGTACAACACTATTATACTTTACTACTGCAGGTATGCGCATATTCATTTAAGAGCTACTTTAGAAATTTGTCTTAGTGCAGAACTGCGTAGCATCTCACTAAAATGTGTTTAATTTTATGAAAGACCTATAATAATGTGGCCAGTAATGCATATGTTTGCATTGTGAATATGATCACTGTTAAAGTCCTGCAATGATCTTGCAGTAGTGACAGCTCATATGCAGTATTATGCAATAAAACAATATAAAAGGCACATAAAATTCAAAATGTAACGCTATCATTATAGTGCAATGCATCCCACGATGAGTGTATGACTTTAGAAAGGTTTTGTATAAAATAGAATAGAATAGAATTGTGATTTAAATGTTGTTTAAAGGCCTACTGAAATGAAATTTTTTTATTCAAACTGGGATAGCTGATCCATTCTATGTGTCATACTTGATCATTTCGCGATATTGCCATATTTTTGCTGAAAGGATTTAGTCGGGAACATCGACGATAAATTTTGCAACTTTTGATCGCTGATAAAAAAAAGCCTTGCCTGTACCGGAAGTAGCGTGACGTCACAGGCTGAAGGGCTCCTCACATTTCCCCATAGTTTACACTAGCAGCGAGAGCGATTTGGCCCGAGAAAGCGACGATTACCCCATTAATTTGAGCGAGGATGAAAGTTTCGTGGATGAGAAATGTGAGAGTGAAGGACTAGAGTGCAGTGCAGGACGTATCTTTTTTTCGCTCTGACCGTAACTTAGGTACAAGGGTTCATTAGATTCCACACTTTCTCCTTTTTCTATTGGGGATCACGGATTTGTATTTTAAACCACCTCGGATACTATATCCTCTTGAAAATGAGAGTCGAGAACGCGAAATGGACATTCACAGTGACTTTTATCTCCACGACAATACATCGGTGA
The DNA here is from genome assembly GCF_033978785.1 of Entelurus aequoreus. Taxonomy (NCBI): domain Eukaryota; kingdom Metazoa; phylum Chordata; class Actinopteri; order Syngnathiformes; family Syngnathidae; genus Entelurus; species Entelurus aequoreus. The sequence goes on along the minus strand of NC_084746.1, from coordinate 18,259,182 downwards.
AGCTCTTTAGCTACGGAGCTAACGTGATAGCATCGGGCTTAACTGCAGATAGAAACAAAATAAATAAACCCCTGACTGGAAGGATAGACAGAAAATCAACAATACTATTAAACCATGGACCTGTAACTACACGGTTAATGCTTTCCAGCCTGGCGAAGCTTAACAATGCTGTTGCTAACGATGCCATTGAAGCTAACTTAGCAACGGGACCTCACTGAGCTATGATAAAAACATTAGCTATCCACCTACGCCAACCAGCTCTCATCTGCTCATCAACACCCATGCTCACCTGCGTTCCAGCGATCGACGGAAGGACAAAGGACTTCACCCGATCATCCGTGCGGTCGGCGGCTAGCGTCGGATAGCGCGTCTGCTATCCAAGTCAAAGTCCTCGTGGTTGTGTTGCTGTAGTCCGCCGCTAATACACCGATCCCACCTACAACTTTCTTCCTTGCAGTCTTCATTGTTCATTAAACAAATTGCAAAAGATTCACCAACACAGATGTCCAGAATACTGTGGAATTTTGAGATGAAAACAGAGCTTTTTTGTATTGGATTCAATGGTGTCCGAATACTTCCGTTTAACTATTCACGTCACGCGCATACGTCATCATACATAGACGTTTTCAACCGGAAGTTTAGCGGGAAATTTAAAATTGCACTTTATAAGTTAACCCGGCCGTATTGGCATGTGTTGCAATGTTAATATTTCGTCATTGATGTATAAACTATCAGACTGCGTGGTCGGTAGTAGTGGGTTTCAGTAGGCCTTTAATTGATTAGGTAGGTAGGTAGGTCTTTATTGTCATTGCACAAGTACAACAAAACCTTGTTTTCAGCACAAACCCGTTCAAGACTAGACAAACAAACAGTGTACAGGGTTACAGAACAGGAACGCTGAAGGGTCGCCACAAGGCGCCCCGTAAAAGATGGGAAAAAGGTAAATGCTGGGGGAGGATGAGTAAAAAAATACAAGGGCGCCCAGTCTGGAGTGGGAAAAACCTCCATAGCAAAGCACATATACATATTACAACATACATCTCGAGACTTGCAACAGAAGGGAGAGAGTGGGGGCTATGATGGCAGGCTGCAGCTCTTCAGGCGCTGCCCAGCTGTCCATCACCCCTAAGGGGTTAGCGTCAAGGGCATTGGATGGGGGGTGGGGTATGTTTGTGAGGCGTATATTTTTTGTGGATGCATGTGTGTGTAAGCCGGCAGCGTGTCTCTGTCCAAGTTAGAATGTTTTGCATGCGAGTGAAAATAAAATGTGCTTTTCACTCTAAATTGTCTATGACTGGACCTCAAAATTCATCCTGCGGGGCAGACAGTCCAATGTTATCCGGATCACAAAATGTCCACAGTTCTGCCCGTATCCTCCAATCATTTGTGGCAGCTTTGGGGTACTTTGAAGACAGCCAGCAACTTCCAATTTGTCAACAAACCAGAGCAACGCTTACTCCAATTAGCAGATGTCCTGTTGTCATAATTCCGAAGGTAGATATCTTCACGTTCTCGACTGAAAGGGTCGCCAGGCACGCGGCACTCCTTCTTCTCCCAAGAGTCCGTCGTGTGTCCAGCAACAACCGCTCCGTCACGACAAGCAGGTTCCCCTACACCCAAGATCTTGTCAATTTCGTTGAGGTCAATTACAAACCCCGTTTCCATATGAGTTGGGAAACTGTGTTAGATGTAAATATAAACGGAATACAATGATTTGCAAATCATTGTATTCCGTTTATATTTACATCTAACACAATTTCCCAACTCATATGGAAACTGGGTTTGTAAATAGTTCCAATGTTTAGATTTGGAGAGCAGTGCAAAAAGAGGCAACAAGAAAGTTAAGACAAGACAAGACAAAGAAGCAAGCAGGAGAGATAAGGGAGAGGAAAGGGGAGCGTCCGCCCTCGATGAGTGCCAGTGAGAAGATTATTACTGCATTTATCCAGGGTGTACCCCGCCTTCCGCCCGAATGCAGCTGAGATAGGCTACAGCAGCCCCCGCGACCCCGAAAGGGACAAGCGGTAAAAAATGGATGGATGGATGCATTTATCTCACATGTGATGTTTGAGTACAATATGTCATTTGCTTACTTCCAACCGACCGCTCTACAACATTTTTATTTTCAATGCCACTCAAAACATAACATGAGTAATCTATAGCAGAGGTCCCCAACCACCGGTCCGGGGACCGGTACCGGTCCGTGACGCATTTGCTACCGGGCCGTATAGAAACATTAATTAATTTGTAAAGGACTGCATTTTCTCCGACTTAACTTTGGCCTGTCCCACTAAACCAGGGGTGTCAAACTTGTTTTCATTGAGGGCGACGCCACAGTCATGGCTGCCAGCAGAGGGCCGCTTGTAACAGCAAATAATTAATGAATTTGCCTATGAATTTCAATATTTTAAAACAAATTTTTACGTTTATAATTTTACCACTGTTTTTACAGAAAAAAACCGGCAGCTTAGTTGCCAGACTTTTACTGTAAAATATATGGTGTTTTTTCTTTTATCATTATTATTTTTTACAACATAACAGAAATAGAAATACAGTACCGCTGTTGAATTTTATTTTGTCAACTCAGCTGCCAGTTTTTTATCATAATAAAATGTGGTACCATAAAATCATCAACCGTGGATTTTACAGTAAAAAAAAACAAAAAACTGACAGCTCAGTCGACATAATTTTACTGTAAAAAAACAAACATTGGTCGTTTTGTTTCAAATTACAGTAATATGCTATAAAAAAAAACCTCCCTAAATTTTACAGTAAAATCTATTGGTCATTTTCATAGTGTACAATTTGATAGATAATTCGAAATCATAAGTTAAGCAGATATTTAAGTATTTATTTGGATTTTGGCCAACAAAGTTAGATAATGTAATATTTGTTGCAATATTGGACACTAGTTTTTTCCCTGTCAAACTACAAAAAAAAAAACCTGATACCTTTAGTAAGAAAATAAGAAAGTATTATTTCCAGGCTTTTGCGGGCCATATAAAATGAGGTGGAGGGCCAGATCTGGCCCGCGGGCTTTGAGTTTGGCACCTGTGCACTAGACACACCCATGAGGTTGTTTATAAATGTACAATAAAACTCCTCATAGGAAGTTGCCATTTGTTATATTTGTTATTGATTGATTGATTGATTGAAACTTTTATTAGTAGATTGCACAGTACAGTACATATTCCGTACAATTGACCACTAAATGGTAACACCTGAATAAGTTTTTCAACTGGTTTAAGTCGGGATTCATGATACAGATATATACTATCATCATAATACAGTCATCACACAATCAATCAATCAATCAATGTTTATTTATATAGCCCTAAATCACAAGTGTCTCAAAGGACTAAATGTAGCGGTAAAGTCCTATACTCTACTGCTACATGGTTGCCGAATATAAATGAAGCTAGTTCCGACGTGTGCAGCCGGCTAATAATCGATGTCCAGAATGATTTCCGTGTTTAACCAAAATATTTATTAACAGACAGTCATGTAAATTATACTCACTTTCTAACAAAAATGGAAAATAAACGTGAACTTGAGCCAACCCCTCTAGCGACGTCATGAGTTTGACGGACAAAAAAAAAAAGAAAAAAAAAGTAAATGGCTCTAACACACCCTAATTGCTACTGCCGTGATGAACAGAGCAATTCAATTAAAATACATAAAATAAAAATAGAGCCATAATACCAAAACAAACCCTCCTTTTTAGGTTTTCATGTTGCCTTTTGCAATAATGCAGTTATTTTACTCCATACCTTCACATAGAAGGCATATCTTTGTTACGGGTCTTTCTATTTTGCTCGTTTTGGTTTGCAGACGAACTGAACGTACAAGGCCTTTCCTATCAGGAAAGGTTTCCAGTATTCTTCCAAGGATCCAACTTCCTCTTGGTGCTGAAGCATCCATTACTGTAACAATATCTCCTGGTGTGAAACATCTTTTTTCATTTGTCCACTTTTGTCGCTCTTGTAGCAACGGTAAATACAGAGCCGATAAACATCAGAGTATATACATTGAATTATTTACATTATATACAATCCGGGGTGTGGAGGGGGGTGCGGGGTTAGGTTTGGTTGATGTCAACACTTCAGTCATCAACAATTGCATCATCAGAGAAATGGACATTGGAACAGTGTAGGACTAACTTGGTAGGATATGTACAGCAAGTAGTGGACATAGAGATAGAGATCAGAGAGCATAAGAATTAGAATAAAGGCCTACTGAAATGACATTTTTTATTCAAACGGGGATAGCAGATCCATTCTATGTGTCATACTTGATCATTTCGCGATATTGCCATATTTTTGCTGAGAGGATTTAGTAGAGAACAACGACGATAAAGTTCGCAACTTTTGATCGCTGATAAAAAAAAAGCCTTGCCTATACCGGAAGTAGCGTGATGTCACAGGAGGAAGGACTCCTCACATTTTCCCATTGTTTACAATGCAGCGAGAGAGATTCGGACCGAGAAAGCGACGATTACCCCATTAATTTGAGCGAGGATGAAAGATTTGTGGATGAGCAAAGTGAGAGTGAAGGACTAGCGTGCAGTGCAGGACGTATCTTTTTTCGCTCTGACCGTAACTTAGGTACAAGGGCTCATTGGATTCCACACTTTCTCCTTTTTCTATTGTGGATCACGGATTTGTATTTTAAACCACCTCGGATACTATATCCTCTTGAAAATGAGAGTCGAGAACGCGAAAAGGACATTCACAGTGACTTTTATCTCCACAGCAATACATCGGCGAAGCACTTTAACTACTGAGTTAACGTGATAGCATCGGGCTCAAATGCAGATAGAAACAAAATAAATAAACCCCTGACTGGAAGGATAGACAGAAGATCAACAATACTATAAACTATGGACATGTAAATACACGGTTAATAATTTCCAGCTTGGTGAAGCTCAACAATGCTGTTGCTAACGACGCCATTGAAGCTAACCTAGCTACGGGACGGCGGCGGGCGTTGTAGCTTTCGACGACACCCCGGCCGCCATCAGAGTCGGCAATAAACATATATTTCCCCAAAGTTACGTACGTGACATGCACATAGCGACACGCACGTACGGGCAAGCGATCAAATGTTTGGAAGCCAAAGCTGTACTCACGGTAGCGCGTCTGCTATCCATCTCAAAGTCCTCCTGGTTGTGTTGCTGTAGTCCGCCGCTAATACACCGATCGCACCTACAGCTTTCTTCTTTGCTGTCTCCATTGTTCATTAAACAAATTGCAAAAGATTCACCAACACAGATGTCCAGAATACTGTGGAATTTTGGGATGAAAACAGAGCTTTTTGTATTGGATTCAATGGGTCCGAATACTTCCGTATCAACCATTGACGTCACGCCCATACGTCATCATACCTAGACGTTTTCAACCGGAAGTTTAGCGGGAAATTTAAAATTGCACTTTATAAGTTAACCCGGCCGTATTGGCATGTGTTGCAATGTTAAGATTTCATCATTGATATATAAACTATCAGACTGCGTGGTCGGTAGTAGTGGGTTTCAGTAAGCCTTTATTTAACTTGATCATCTCCTCAGTTACAGAGGCCAGAAGTTGCTTCACGTCATCACCTGCACATGTAATTGTTGTATCGTCAGCAAAGAGGATGAACTTCAGCAGTGTTGATATTTTACATATTTCATTGATATACATTATAAATAGTGTGGGTCCTGGTATCGAACCCTGGGGGACTCCACAGGTTATGTTCATGAGTGTAGATCAGGGTTGTCAAACGTACGGCCCGAGGGCCGGATCAGGCCCGCGGACAGGTTTTATCCGGCCCGCGGGATGACTTTGCTAAGTATAAAAATTAACCTGAAATTTTTGAATGAAAGAAACATCTGTTCTAAATGTGGCCACTGGATGTCGCAATAGCAATTATTTGTATCTTTGTAGATGATGCTATATATGTACAAAATAAACCACATGGTGTTAGTGCACCAGTCGAGGAAAATGATCAAACTACATATATAACATCCTGTAATTTGATTTTGATGTACATTTTTTATCTTGATAGATTGAAAATCAACACCAAGGAGTTGACTGATGAACATTATCACATAATTTATTCAGAAAATATAAATAACGACAAATAAAGATAGAATACTATTAACCGCAAACTGTAAGTGTAAAACCCAACAACATTATGATTATTACAATTTCAGAATATTTTTAAACAAAGAAAACCATACCATCTGAAGTCTTTATTTTTAAGTTATCGTGCCGGGATTTTACTAGTCCGGCCCACTCGGGTGTAGATTTTTCTCCATGTGGCCCCCGATCTAAAATGAGTTTGACACCCCTGGTGTAGATTGATGTTGGTCGATCTGAACAATCTGGGGGGGGGGGGGGGGGGGGGGGGGGGCGTGGCCTCCAGCTCCGGCTGAATACCGGGAGTTTGTCGGGAGAAAATCTCTGTCGGGAGGTTGTCGGGAGAGGCGCTGAATATCGGGATTCTCCCGCTAAAAACGGGAGGGTTGGCAAGTATGCACGACGTCCACAGTTTCCAAAAACAATTTGAAATGTGGACTCGTCAGACTACAGAACACTTTTCCACTTTGTATCAGTCCATCTCAGATGAGCTCAGGCCCAGCGAACTGACGGCGTTTCTGGGTGTTGTTGATAAACGGTTTTCGCCTTGCATAGGAGAGTTTTAACTTACTTACAGATGTAGCGACCAACTGTAGTTACTGACAGTGGGTTTCTGAAGTGTTCCTGAGCCCATGTGGTGATATCCTTTACACACTGATGTCGCTTGTTGATGCAGTACAGCCTGAGGGATCGAAGGTCACGGGCTTAGCTGCTTACGTGCAGTGATTTCTCCAGATTCTCTGAACCCTTTGATGATATTACGGACCGTAGATGGTGAAATCCTAAATTCCTTGAAATAGCTGGTTGAGAAAGGTTTTTCTTAAACTGTTCAAAAATTTGCTCACGCATTTGTTGACAAAGTGGTGACCCTCGCCCCATCCTTGTTTGTGAATGACTGAGCATTTCATGGAATCTACTTTTATACCCAATCATGGCACCCACCTGTTCCCAATTTGCCTGTTCACCTGTGGGATGTTCCAAATAAGTGTTTGATGTGCATTCCTCAACTTTATCAGTATTTATTGCCACCTTTCCCAACTTCTTTGTCACGTATTGCTGGCATCAAATTCTAAAGTTAATGATTATTTGCAAAACAAAAAAAAAAAAGTTTATCAGTTTGAACATCAAATATGTTGTCTTTGTAGCATATTCAACTGAATATGGGTTGAAAATGATGTGCAAATCATTGTATTCCGTTTATATTTACATCTAACACAATTTCCCAACTCATATGGAAACGGGGTTTGTAGCTTCTTTAAGGTAGAAAAAAGCCAATCTGCTAAACCCTGCACTGAGTCGTTGCTGCCCCCTGCTGGTGTTGCTGTCATGTCGCCTCCAATGCCGCAGGGGGCGCTGTGCTCGGAGGTCGCCGACACTTGAACGCTTATCACCGGACTGGAGTTCCGCCGCAGAGTAGCAGAGAGTGCCACTGAGACCGAGAGGGAAGGCAGCAAAATCCCACTGAAATGGTGAGAAAAGTTGAATAATATGTCATCTTTTGCAACTCTGGGGGAGAAAACGTCTAGGATGGCGGTCTTTGACTAGTGTCAGCAGCGGTTTAATGGACGGATGGCGCCTGATGAATACCGACGCTGGTCTTCATCCAGCGTGGCGCTTTAATGGCGGACGAAACGAAGCGATTTAAAAAATAATATTGCCGCCGGCGTCAGTTTAGAAGTCTGCTTAGTGCCATGGCGTGCACCAACAAACGCTCCACTATCTAATGTCGTCTGCCTAAACACATCATCGCTTGATTTCTTTTTAGGGTTTCGTCAAAGTGGTGAAGAACAAGGCTTACTTCAAGAGATATGAAGTCAAATACAGACGGAGGAGAGGTATTTATTGCTTTACAGTCTCATTGAAATTCAATATCATACAACTTTGTTACTAAAGTGCCATATTACATTAAGCCTGACAAAGGCAATTTTCATATGAAACAGCAAGGGCCACACTTCCTATGCATTATCTAGATATGTGTGTATACTTTTTTAAATTCCAGTATAATGGGAAAACAAGTTGCCTGTATATTGAAGGTATTATCATATAGTAATCAAAACAGTATAAATCTCATTGGGACTCCTGAGCCATTTTGAGAAAATAATGAGCAAGCCAGTCATGTGATTTGTGACTGTCTTTTTCAATCATTTTTAAGCCAAGGCCCAATATTTTTTATTTAAATATTCCCATTACAGCTTTTACAACTTTTACCATGAATTGATTAACGTGGACCCTGACTTAAACAAGTTGAAAAACTATTTAGTGGTCTATTGTACAGAATATGTACTGTACTGTGCAATCTACTAATAAAAGTCTTAAAAACAGAAAATGTAAACAAATGACACTCAGTAGCATATATTGACCAATTATGAAGCAATTGCACCACTAATTCCCAAAGAAGGCCTATTTATTATTATTTACACAGCAATGAGCTATCTGCTACCACCTACTGATATGGAGGAGTATTACATAATATTACAGCACCATCCATCCATTTTCTACCGTTTGTCCCTGTCGTGGGGGGTGCTGGAGCCTATCTCAGCTGCATTCAGGCAGAAGGCGGCGTACACCCTACAAGTTGCCACCTCATCGCAGGGCCTCTTGCGTATTATAATTATTGGGTTCCAAAACATATTTTTTAGGCCAAATAGGTGAACTCGCATATTTTCCCACGGCACACCAGACAATATCTCACGGCACAGTGTTTTTCAACCAGTGTGCCATGGCACACTGGTTGAAAAACACTGACATAGAGGAGGAACCACAGATCCCTTCCCCATCGACAACAATACTAATCAAGCAAGACTTTGTGAGAGCCAACAAAAATTACTCTGGGATAAATTATGATCCAGAACCTTATATTTTTGAGCCCAAGCACAAAGAGGACGAGTGATAAGTTTTAGTAGCCAAGTGCTAAACGGATGTACCGTATTTTTCGGAGTATAAGTCGCACCGGCCGAAAATGCATAAAAAAGAAGGAAAAAAACATATATAAGTCGCACTGAAGTATAAGTCGCATTTTTTGGGGACATTTATTTGATAAAACCCAACACCAAGAATAGACATTTGAAAGGCAATTTAAAATAAATAAAGAATAGTGAACAACAGGCTGAATAAGTGTATGTCATATGAGGCATAAATAACCAACTGAGAACGTGCCTGGTATGTTACCGTAACATATTATGGTAAGATTCATTCAAATAACTATAACATATAGAACATGCTATATGTTTACCAAACAATCTGTCACTCCTACTCGCTAAATCCCATGAAATCTTATACGTCTAGTCTCTTACGTGAATGAGTTAAATAATAATATTTGATATTTTACGGTAATGTGTTAATTTCACACAAGTCGCAAACTATGAAAAAAACTGCGACTTATAGTCCGAAAAATACGGTAGCTTTATTGTGACACTATAGCACGGGTACATTAATGAAGTTAGCGATGGGAGTGATGGAAAATTTGAGTAAACATGGCTGCTCGGACTCTACTTGTATGTCACATGACAAGCAACCAGGCATCCGGCGGGTTCTAAAAATCAATGCGCAAATCAATCAATTTTAAAGATGCCGTGGTATCTCCGATCCACAAACCTAATCCGTTATTGAACATGGTTAGCCCACCGAAATGTTTGTGTGTCAAACTCATTTTAGTTCAGGGTCCGCATGGAGGACAATCTGTGCGCACGCGGGCTGGACTATTAAAATCATGGCATTAAAACAAAAAATTCAAGACAAATTCAGATTGTTTTCTTTCTTACTTAGGCCAAAAATAAGAAAAAACACATTCTGAAAATGTTACAATAAAAAATATAGGGGGAAAAAATACCCGCAGCAGTAAAGTTTAGATCCATGAAGGAAAGATGAAAGTGAATGTTTATTGAATAAATTTACATATGCTTAAAAAATATATTTTGTATTAATGTTTTAATTAATTAACGTTTATGACAACTTTTTCCCAAGACACAATATAGAATGTGAGATATAACAGGATAATGCATTCATTTGTTTTCAAAACTGTTACAAAAAAGTGGGACCCCAAAAATTTACAGTGGGGACCCGAATTCAAAACTCCTAGCGCCAACACTGATTGAGTATTGGTGCGTGCAAAATAGCAGCAGGCGGATGTGACCTGCGGGCCGGTTCTAATACTAACGGGGACTTTGACACCTAGGGTATATTGAATCAGATTTCCCCGTAAGAAAAATGTGAACATGAATAATTGTTTCAAGCCTTGACAAGTCCCTATTTTTATTATAAAATGCACACTTTCAAGTCAGTTAAATTTGTGTGTGTGTGTGTGTGTGTGTATATATATATATATATATATATATATATATATATATATATATATATATATATATATATATATATATATATATATATATATATATATATATATATATATATATATATATATATACATACATACATACATACATACATACATACATACATACACACACACACACACACAGATAGATAGAAATGAACCTTTTGTTGTTGGTTCCCTGCTTCTTGATGATGATCCCAAGTACGCTGAGCAAAACGTGGTTGGTCCTTCGTTTGCATTGGTTGATGTTTACTGTCCTTTCAAGACGGGGCTGAGAGAAGCAACAGGGATTTAGTACCCTATTTTCCAAACTATATATCATACGCGCCCACTAAATTTTAGAGAAACATTTTTATATATATATAGTGGAGGTGGGCTGTAGGGGCTTTGTAGCAAACACAACAGCAAAGCTCCTTAGGGAGGTTGGAGTCAGGGGGCAGGCTCACAGACAGGCCATTAAAGAGTTGGCCAACACAGCAGAGAGGACGAGCCATTGGTTGTGGTTGAGGAGTGACACCAGCTGGGCTGCTAAGGCTAACACCTAATGGGATGCACACACCCAGGGATTTGGTCACCCTGGGGTGGGCCCTTCCTCGGCAGAGGGTGTCTTGTGGTAAGCCGGGCCGAGACACCCCGTGACGCTGGGGCACACAACTGAAGATGTGTCCCAATGGTGGAAAAGCCTCCCAGCAGTGTCACTTAGCCTCATTTAGGTATGCGGTCAGGTGCAAGCCTGGCCCAGGGAGGAGGACGCCCCTGCCATGCAGAGTCCCCAGGGATTGTACCAACTAGTCCTTTCAACAAATTCAAAAAAATACACTACCGTTCAAAAGTTTGGGGTCACCCAAACAATTTTGTGGAATAGCCTTCATTTCTAAGAACAAGAATAGACTGTCGAGTTTCAGATGAAAGTTCTCTTTTTCTGGCCATTTTGAGCATTTAATTGACCACACAAATGTGATGCTCCAGAAACTCAATCTGCTCAAAGGAAGGTCAGTTTTGTAGCTTCTGTAACGAGCTAAACTGTTTTCAGATGTGTGAACATGATTGCACAAGGGTTTTCTAATCATCAATTAGCCTTCTGAGCCAATGAGCAAACACATTGTACCATTAGAACACTGAAGTGATAGTTGCTGGAAATGGGCCTCTATACACCTATGTAGATATTGCACCAAAAACCAGCTAGAATAGTCATTTACCACATTAGCAATATATAGAGTGTATTTCTTTAAAGTTAAGACTAGTTTAAAGTTATCTTCATTGAAAAGTATAGTGCTTTTCCTTCAAAAATAAGGACATTTCAATGTGACCCCAAACTTTTGAACGGTAGTGTATGTATATATATACATACACACACATACGTGTGTATGTATGTGTGCATATGTATATTTGTATACATGTGTATTATATGATTTAGTATATCTTGTCAATGTAGCCTCACACCAATATTTTTTTGTTTCAGAGGGCAAAACTGACTACTACGCCCGCAAACGCTTGGTTGTACAAGACAAGAATAAGTACAACACACCCAAGTACCGCCTGATCGTCCGATTGTCCAACAGGGACATTTGCTGCCAGGTCAGCAGCGCTCAGAAGACTTCAGTGAACATCGAGTGTGCTGACAAATGGCTTCACTCTTACTTAATGTTGTGTCTTGACAGATTGCCTATGCTAAGATAGAAGGGGACTACATTGTGTCTGCTGCGTACTCCCACGAGCTGCCCAAATATGGCATCCCTGTGGGTCTCACTAACTATGCTGCGGCATACTGCACCGGACTGCTGCTGGCTCGCAGGGTAAGAAAGCTTCTTGTTTTCTCAATGCAAACTGGACAGGATATGCTGACGGAGTGTTTTCCCTTTTTTGTTAAGTTGTTGCACAAGTTCGGGATGGATAATGTGTTCGAGGGTCAGGTGGAGGTGACCGGCGACGAGTTCAATGTGGAGAGTGCGGACGGTAAGCCGGGCGCCTTCACCTGTTACCTGGACGCAGGCCTAGCCAGGACCACTACGGGAAACAAAGTGTTTGGAGCGCTGAAGGGAGCGGTCGACGGAGGACTGTCCATCCCTCACAGGTCAGATAGAAATGAACCGTTTGGTGTTGGTTCCCTGCTTCTTGATGATGATCCCAAGTACGCTGAGCAAAACGTGGTTGGTCCTTCGTTTGCATTGGCTGATGTTTACTGTCCTTTCAAGACGGGGCTGAGAGAAGCAACAGGGATTTAGTACCCTATTTTCCAAACTATATATAATCCGCGGCCACTTAATTTTAGAGAAACATTTTTTTCCCCATATATTAGCCACACCGGACAATAAGCCGCTGATATAAACATTAAGTTATTTACTAGAGATGTCCGATAATATCGGCATTCCGATATTATCGGCCGATAAATGCTTTAAAATGTGATATCGGAAATTATCGGTTTCAAAAAGTAAAATGTATGACTTTTTAAAACGCCGCTGTACGGAGTGGTACACGGACGTAGGGAGAAGTACAGAGCGCCAATAAACCTTAAAGGCACTGCCTTTGCGTGCCGGCCCATCACATAATATCTACGGCTTTTCACACACACAAGTGAATGCAAGGCATACTTGGTCAACAGCCGTACAGGTCACACTGAGGGTGGCCGTATAAACAACTTTAACACTGTTACTAATATGCGCCACACTGTGAACCCACACCAAACAAGAATGACAAACACGTTTCGGGAGAACATCCGCACCGTAACACAACAGAACAAATACCCAGAACCCTTTGCAGCACTAACTCTTCCGGTACGCTACGATATACACCCCCCGCTACTCCCTACTCCGTCCACCTCAACCTCCTCATGCTCTCTCAGGGAGAGCATGTCCCAAATTCCAAGCTGCTATTTTGAGGCATGTTAAACAAAATAATGCACTTTGTGACTTCAATAATAAATATGGCACTGCCATGTTGGCATTTTTTCCCATAACTTGAGTTGATTTACATTGTTTAATGCATCCAGCGGGGCATCGCAACAAAATTAGGCATAATAATGTGTTAATTCCACGACTATATATATCAGTATCGGTTGATATCAGAATCTGTAATTAAGAGTTGGACAATATCGGATATCGGCAAAAAAGCAATTATCGGACATCTCTATTATTTACACAAATATTTTATAAATGTTTATTTACATCCTTGTTTTCAAATGGTGTCTGCAAAACGGCTGATCAAACAAAACAGAAGTCATGGTCATGGACCCACCAGCTGCGGAACCACGCTCTCCAATCAGCTAAACAGACTCAATAACTCCACAATGACGTTTTAGTGAATTTACTGAGGACTTTGTGAAAGGGAAACAATACAAAAAGAATGCCATTGTAAGTTAATAATACTAACACAAACACTTGTAAACGTGTTAGCATATTAGCTCATGCTAACGACGCTAGCTTCATTACATTACGGTAGCACGGACAAATATGCATGAAAACACTCCTGCAGACATCACACATGGGGCGGTTTAGTAAGTGAGGACTTTTGGTTATATTGTAAAACTTACAAACGTTGCTTGGAGCGATGAATGAAGAATCCATACGTGTAAAAACGCTATGGACGATTAGAAGATGAAACGGCACTTGTACTTGCGGTTCAAAGCTTTAAAACAGCAGGAATTCACATTCACCCAGCAGCACCTGCAGTGAGCGAACTCGTCCAAAAGATGGCGCCATACCACAAAAAATAACGCCATTCAAGTGTCTGCATGTTTTTGACAAAAACTATTTGCTTTATGGCCGTCAACGAAGAAAAATCAATAAATTAGCCACACAGTTTTTTAAGCCACAGGGTACAAAGCGTAGTAAAAAATAAAGTAGCGGCTTATAGTCTGGAAAATACAGTACCTGCTAAAGTCAGATTTAATCCAACTCCCAGTTGAGGAGAACAACATAAAAATCTAAATTTCTTTTTTCCTCTTATGCTTCTAGCATAAAACGCTTCCCCGGGTACGACGCAGAGAGCAAAGAGTTTAACGCAGAGGTCCACCGGAAGCACATCCTGGGCATGAACGTGGCGGACTACATGTCCTACCTGATGGAGGAGGACGAGGAGGCGTACAAGAAGCAGTTCTCTCGCTTCATCAAGAACGGAGTCACGCCCGACACTGTACGGTTTGTTTCTGGTGGCTTTTTAAGTCGGGGAAGGGTTCATGTGGCCCCATTGCTAGATGAGAAATAGTTTTGCAATGCAGTCCGCTGAAAATTATGGTAAGCGCCAATCTACATAGCTGTGGTCGAAGTTGGAATTGCCACAAGACACATTTTAAGATATTCAACACTTTACTGCCACCTGGTAGCTGAAGTGGATAGTGCACCCCTCCCTTTTGTCATGTTTCATGTGTCAGGTAAAACGGGATGACTGGGGCCATATGAATCTTCTTCCTACTGTGCATGTACTAGACTATGGGCATAACTGTTACTTTGAGAGGAATGATGTGTGGCTTTTTACTTTTAGACTTTTTGCTCTGTTTAAGACCCCAACAGCAGCGCAATGGCAATTCTACCTACTCCATCACTATTTTTAAGAGCCTTAACACACATGACAACTCAATTCTTAAACAAAATTTGGGGCAAGCGTGTCCAATCCGGCGAAAAATTTGATATTTTAGCGGTCCCGAACACAAACATTTAAAAATAGCGCTTTAGTTTTATTTTATGTCTGCAATGGGCCACAGGCCAGTTAAACTAGATTTTAAAAAGATAAGTGTTTTTTTTAAATAAATTTAAAAAAGCAGATTGCCCTACTTTGCTACACTTTGAACAAATGATTTGTTGGTATCAAAGTGGGCTTGGCCAATAATCTATAAATCAATTCATGGAACAATAAATAAAAAGGGAGTCTTCACCTTGCATGCATTGATAAATGTACTTTGTCTCTCGTTTCCAAACCGGGTGTCAGAGGGTTCACTCAGTGTATCCCTTTCAGCACCTGGGCGCATTCATTCCATAGAATGAAATTCAGATAATTTCAACTTCTTGGGAGTCGATCAGAAGTTTGATAGTTACCGTAATTTCCGGACTATAAGCCGCACCTGACTATAAGCCGCACCAGCTAAATTTAGGGGAAAATACAGATTGCTCCATATATAAGCCGCACCCGACTATAAGCCGCAGGGTTTTGATGTGTAATTACCGTAGTATATAGGGGTTCCTGCTACCAAGGAGGGGATTGTCGGGACAGAGATGACTGTTTGGGAACGCAAAGCGTCCCATTTATTAACAATAAATCTTTCAATCATTCAATCAAACTTTCACATCTTTGACATGGCGAACAGCATTCGTGGAGAGTACAAATAATACAACGGTGCAAAGTAATACAAAGTGCTCGCCTGTACGTTATCAAAATAACCAGCCTACCGGTATATGAAAAGTCAGTCTTTAATCATTGTGTCATCGTCTTCCTCCTGTGTACTAAAACCACCGAAATCCTCTTCGTCGATGTCGGAGAAGAACAGGCCGTAAATAAGCCGCACCGTTGTATAAGCCGCAGGGACCAGAACGAGGGGAAAAAGTAGCGGCTTATAGTCCGGAAATTACGGTAATTTAGTGGACACCGTTAAAACGATAATATAAAGCACAATTGTGGTAATTAAGAAGACGACCATTAAAGCGGGGTCATGGAAATAAACTCTTTTATCACAGGGAACGCTGCGTCTTGAAAGCCAATGGTGCGAACCCTCTTGTCAGTCATACACAATCTTTGTTTTAGTGGCTGGTGGCGGGACGCTATCATACAATCGCTCGTGAGAAACAAAATTCAGTCGCAAAAATATGACTATGGGAGTATTTCAGCTTCAGAGCAAGATTGAACAGTGTGCCACTTAAAGATGTTCAGTGGTTAACTAGGAGGAGTTGGTGAAAGCGCCACCCATTTTGTGCCTGAAAAACGGCCAACTTGTTATTCACGTATGGGTTCTTTTTACAAGCGTCCTGTGATAACTGACGTCCCAACGGTTTTTGTGTCGATTCGTGCAACTGGTGGGAGGGGCTAAATTTAAAGTTGGCGCTAGAGAACCAATTTTAAAATGTTTTCGGCACCTCAAAAATATAAAAATGTTTGCCAAACCTGATGCATCTGCAAAATTTGGTGACTTTTTGTGCATGTTAGGGCCTCAAAAAGGCATTGAAATAAGGACAAAAATTAAAAACTATCCATCCATCCATTTTCTACCACATTCATTTAAAGGCCTACTGAAACCCACTACTACCGACCACGCAGTCTGATAGTTTATATATCAATGATGAAATCTTAACGTTGAAACACATGCCAATACGGCCGGGTTAACTTATAAAGTGCAATTTTAAAATTCCCGCCACACTTCCGGTTGAAAAACTCCTTTGGATATGACCTATGCGCGTGACGTCACAAAATCCACGGAAGTGGTTGGACCCCATCGAACCCGATACAGAAACCTCTGGTTTTCTTCGACAAAATTCCACAGTATTCTGGACATCTGTGTTGGTGAATCTTTTGCAATTTGTTTAATGAACAATGGAGGCTGCAAAGAAGAACGTTGTAGGTGGGATCGATCGGTGTATTAGCGGCTAAGTACAATACTTACAGCAACACAAGGACTACTTACTACGCCTAGCCGATGCTTGCCGCCAAACCCACGGATGAAGTCCTTCGTCGCGCCGTCGATCGCTGGAACGCAGGTGAGCACGGCTGTTGATGGGAAGATGAGGGCTGGCTGGCGTAGGTGGAGCGCTAATGTTTTTATCATAGTTCTGTGAGGTCCGGTTGCTAAGTTGCTAAATTAGCCTTAGCGTCGTTAGCAACAGCATTGTTAAGCCTTACCAGGCTGACAATTTTTAACCGTGTAGTTACATGTACATGGTTTAATAGTATTGTTGATCTTCTGTCTATCCTTCCAGTCAGGGGTTTATTTCTTTTGTTTCTATCTTCATTTGAGAACGATGCTATCACGTTAGCTCAGTAGCTAAGTGTGTCACCGATGTATTGTCGTGGAGATAAAAGTCACTTTAAATGTCCATTTCACGTTCTCGACTCTCATTTTCAAGAGGATATAGTATCCGAGGTGGTTTAAAATACAAATCCGTGATCCACAATAGAAAAAGAGAGTGTGGAATCCAATGAGCTCTTGTACCTAAGTTACGGTCAGAGCGAAAAAAGATACGTCCATCACTGCCTCTCCAGTCCTTCACTGTAACGTTCCTCATCTACGAATCTTTCATCCTCGCTCAAATTAATGGGGTAATCGTCGCTTTGTCGCTCCGAATCTCTCGCTCCATTGTAAACAACGGGGAATTGTGAGGAATACTAGCTCCTGTGACGTCACGCTACTTCCGGTACAGGCAAGGCTTTTTTTATCAGCGAGCAAAAGTTGCAAACTTTATCGTCTATTTTCTCTACTAAATCCTTTCAGCAAAAATATGGCAATATCGCGAAATGATCAAGTATGACACACAGAATGGATCTGCTATTCCCGTTGAAATTTAAAAAATTCGTTTCAGTAGGCCTTTAAATAGAGCCCTTGTGGTGCTAAAAATACTGCACTAATGAGAAATAGTTGAAAGGGTTACTTTTATTATTATTATTATATTAGGTCTCAAAGTAATGCTGACAATATTGTTTCTCTGCAATAATTTGTGGGACAATGTATCATCATGCAAAATGTCCTGTTGGTCAAAGTGTGCACTGGTGTTGCAGCGCTTGAAATTTTGCTATTGCACACTTCGGCCACCAGGGTGCAGTATTTGAGTCATAAATAAAATTGGCTTTTAGCAGCTGACAGTTTTGAGCAAAACAGATTTTCATCCTCCCGGTCGCACGTTAATTGTAACGCTGCTTCTCTGTGATGATCCCAAGTACGCTGAGCAAAACGTAGTTGGTCCTTCGTTTGCATTGGCTGATGTTTACTGTCCTTTCAAGACGGGGCTGAGAGAAGCACACCTAAGTTACGTTCACACAGCACACACAATTATACACACACTATTTATGTGAGTGTCTTTTCTCTGGCTTCCAGGTGGAGGAAATGTACAAGAAAGCACACGCCGCAGTCAGAGCAAACCCTGTTCACGAAAAGAAACCAAAAAGAGAAGTCCAGAAGAAAAGGTGGGGTTTGATTTATTTCCTGTTAAGTCCACCAGTGCATGCCTCCCATGTCAAACACTTAGTCAAAGAAATTACTGGCAAGCTTCTCATCCCTTTTGAATACTAATGGATCCTCTTTCCGCACAGATGGAATCGCGCCAAGTTGTCTCTGGCGCAAAGGAAGAACCGCGTCGCCCAGAAAAAAGCCAGCTTCTTACGAGCGCAAGAGCACGAGGCTGGGGACGGTTAGCGCGTGGCTAATAAATGTGTTACAAACTCCACTTTTGTATTTTATACTTGGTTCATTCACGTTGGTCCCTTCAAACATGTTGTGGCCTTCCACTCAACTACTGAAAAACAAAAGAAAGGCATGTGTTGTGACAGCAAAATAGTGCAAAATCGGTGTTTGTAGTTTTACACAGCAGTGGTGAGCACACAACTGCTCATTGCACGTTTTCCAAGGTTAAAAAGTGACTTCATATCAGCGAGTCGTCATTCATCCAGCGTTCAAGATCTTGTACAATATAAAACATTTATCATATATCCACTTGTGACCCAAAAATCCCATTTTTATCCACGGTTCACAGGCCCATATCTACTTGTGACCCATGTTTACTTCTCGTCCTGCAGGCCCATATTTGTCCATGGAACGCCGGCCCATATTTACTTGTAGACCACAGGCCCATATCTACTTGTGACCCAAAAACCCCATAATTATCCACGGTAAACAAGCCCATATCAACTTGTGACCCATGTTTGCTTCTCGCCCGCTGGCCCATATTTACTTTCAAACCACAGGCCCTTATCTATGCGTGGTCCATATTTACTTAAAGCTTGCCGGCCCAAATTTACCTGAGGCTCGCATGCCCTTATCTACTAGTGGTCCATATCTAATTTTGGCCCATATTTATCCGTGGCTCGCAGACCCATATTTACTTGTGACCCATGTTTACTTCTCGCCTGCAGGCCTATATTTACTTGAAGACCACAGGCTCATATCTACTTGTGACCCAAAAATCCCATTTTTATCCATGGTTCACAGGCCCGTATCTACTTGTGACCCATGTTTACTTCTCGTCCTGCAGGCCCATATTTGTCCATGGAACACTGGCCCATATTTACTTGTAGACCACAGGCCCATATCTACTTGTGACCCAAAAAAAACATAATTATCCACGGTTCAGAAACCCATATCTACTTGTGACCCATGTTTGCTTCTCGCCCGCTGGCCCATATTTACTTTCAAACCGCAGGCCTTTATCTACGTGTGGTCCATATTTACATGCAGCTAGCAGGCCCAAATTTACCTGAGGCTCGCATGCCCTTATCTACTTGTGGACCATATCTAATTTTGGCTCGCAGGCCCATATCTATTTGTGACCCAAAAATCCCATAAATATCCACAGTTCACAGGCCCATATCTACTTTCAACCCATGTTTAATTCTCGCTCGCAGGCCCATATCTACGTGCAAGCCCAAATTTACCTGAGGATCGCATGCCCTTATTTACTTGTGGTCCATAGCTATTTTTGGCCCATTTTTATCCGTGGCTTGCCGGCCCATATGTACCGGTACTTGTGACCCAAAAACCCCATAATTATCCACGGTTCAGAAGCCCATATCTACTTGTGACCCATGTTTGCTTCTCGCACGCTGGCCCATATTTACTTTCAAACCGCAGGCCCTTATCTACGTGTGGTCCATATTTACTTGCAGCTAGCAGGCCCAAATTTACCTGAGGCTCGCATGCCCTTATCTACTTGTGGACCATATCTAATTTTGGCTCGCAGGCCCATATCTATTTGGGACCCATAAATATCCACAGTTCACAGGCCCATATCTACTTTCAACCAGTTTTTACTTCTCGCTCGTAGGCCCATATTTACTTGCAGACCGCAGGCCCATATCTACGTGCAAGCCCAAATTTACCTGAGGATCGCATGCCCTTATTTACTTGTGGTCCATAGCTATTTTTGGCCCATATTCATCCTTGGCTTGCAGGCCATATCTACTTGTGACCCAAAAACCCCATAATTATCCACGGTTCAGAAGCCCATATCTACCCATGTTTGCTTCTCGCCCGCTGGCCCATATTTACTTTCAAACTGCAGGCCCTTCTCTACGTGTGGTCCATATTTACTTGCAGCTTGAAGGCCCAAATTTACCTGAGGCTCGCAGGCCCTTATCTACTTGTGGACCATATCTAATTTTGGCTCGCAGGCCCATATCTATTTGTGACCCCAAAATCCCATAAATATCCATGGTACACAGGCCCATGTCTACTTTCAACCCATGTTTACTTCTCGCTCTCAGGCCCATATTTTTCCATGGAACGCTGGCCCATATTTACTTGCAGACCGCAGGCCCATATCTATGTGCAGGCCCAAATTTACCTGAGGATCGCATGCCCTTGTTTACTTGTGGTCCATAGCTATTTTTGGCCCATATTTATCTGTGGCTCGCAGGCCAATATGTACTTGTGACCCAAAAATCCCATAATTATCCACGGTTCACAGGCCCATATCTACTTCTGACCCATGTTTACCTCTTGTCCGCAGGCCCATATTTGTCCAGTTTGCAGTCCTATATTTGTCCACCGTTCGTAGGCCCTTATCTACTCGTGGCCCATATTTACTTGCGGCTTGAAGGCCTGTATGTACTTGTGGCTCACATTTACTTGCGGTGTGCTGGCCCATATTGTTTTAAAGCCCTCCACCTAACTTGACAGTTCAGTGTAACTGCAGCCGATGCACCCTTGGTGGACAAAAGTTAAATAGCCTCTGGCAATCTTGAATCCAGCAGGAAAGAACACAAACTCCAAAAACGATGCAGATAGAGAAAGGACTTTGGACAACGTCCATGTAAGCGAGCAGAAGTGTCGGACTATCTCATCAGGAACTAAATAGTGCCTAAATGTAAAATAGTTCCATGAAAGTCTACAGCGACTAGACCTTAGCAGATCTAGTTTGAGAGCCCTGATCTAAGTTGTGTATTCTCAGTCAGACAAAAGGTAGCCTTTTAGTTAGCGTATGAATTATGATAACAGGACCGTCCGTGAACTGAGAGCCATGTCCCAATACTTGTCTCACCGAGGCAGAACTTGAACGTTCCTCCTCATCGTCCTGCTCACGAGTCCTTAGTGTGGGATATTTGTCTCCACAGCAGAGCCTTCAGGTTGTTGAGAAGCAGCGAGTGCTCCATGTTCATTTGTCCGGCGCTCCCCTTGAGGGCCATGCAGGCGTGCAGTTGCCTCTCCAGCTCCTCCCTCAGCGCGGACGGCGCCCCCTTCAGGAGGTAGTCCTTCAGCACGCCGCAGGCTTTGGCCAAATTGGGCCGCACCGGCTCCTCCCTGCAACGTTTGCTCGCCGTGTCACACGTGGTCCGGCAGTCCGTACCGTACACGCAGTCGGCATCCGAGTCGCACCTGAGCGCCCGCATGCTGCGCTGGAACTGGCTCTCGGGCACGACGGTCCGGGGGTCGGTGAGACGCAGCTCGTGGCCGTCGGTGTAGCCAAAGCGCGCCGCCGCCAGGTCGCAGATGAGGAAGCTGCCGTATGTGCCGTGGAAGATGTCCTCCACCAGCTCCAGCAGGCCCATGGAGATCTTGGCTTTGCGAGGCCACGTGGGGGTGAACCACTGGTCCATGGTAAGCCGCAGGCCAGCGGGCATCCAGGACGCCAGCGGCCAAGAGAAACCGTACAGGGGGCTGTGTGGGATGCGTTCCGTCATGTAGAGGTCGCCGCAGTAGCCCAGAAGACGAGGAGTGTGTCCACGTTCCTGAAGCAGAAGGCCAAGAAGCACCTGAAGGAACCACAAAACAAAATGCTGATGGCGTGTTTATGGAAGGAGATGTCCTGTAAGTCCACTCTCCAAGGAAAATGCTCCACGTTATTATCCCCGTAAATTCTGTACTACGTTTTTCCTACGCTTTGAACTCTGCGGCTTATAAAACTGCGATAAATTTAGGGATTCTTCTTCTCTGATGGCCATATTCTTTAAAGTCCTACTGAAAGCCACTACTACCGACCACGCAGTCTGATAGTTTATTTATCAATGATGAAATCTTAACCTTGCAACACATGCCAATACGGCCGGGTTAACTTATAAAGTGCAATTTTAAACTTCCGGTTGAAAACGTCTATGTATGATGACGTATGCGCGTGACGTCAATAGTTAAACGGAAGTATTTGGACACCATTGAATCCAATACAAAAAAGCTCTGTTTCCATCTCAAAATTCTACAGTATTCTGGACATCTGTGTTGGTGAATCTTTTGCAATTTGTTTAATGAACAATGAAGACTGCAAAGAAGAAAGTTGTAGGTGGGATCGGTGTATTAGCGGCTGGCTGCAGCAACACAACCAGGAGGATTTTGACTTGGATAGCAGACGCGCTATCCGACGCTAGCCGCCGACCGCATGGATGATCGGGTGAAGTCCTTTCGTCGGTCGCTGGAACGCAGGTGAGCACGGGTGTTGATGAGCAGATGAGGGCTGGCTGGCGTAGGTGGAGCGCTAATGTTTTTATCATAGCTCTGTGAGGTCCCGTTGCTAAGTTAGCTTCAATGGCGTCGTTAGCAACAGCATTGTTAAGCTTCACCAAGCTGGAAAGCATTAACCGTGTAGTTACAGGTCCATGGTTTAATAGTATTGTTGATTTTCTGTCTATCCTTCCAGTCAGGGGTTTATTTCTTTTGTTTCTATCTGCATTTAAGCACGATGCTATCACGTTAGCTCCGTAGCTAAAGAGCTTCGCCGATGTATTGTCGTGGAGATAAAAGTCACTGTGAATGTCCATTTCGTGTTCTCGACTCTCATTTTCAAGAGGATATAGTATCCGAGGTGGTTTAAAATACAAATCCGTGATCCACAATAGAAAAAGGAGAAAGTGTGGAATCCAATGAGCCCTTTTACCTAAGTTACGGTCAGAGCGAAAAAAGATGCGTCCTGCACTGCACTCTAGTCCTTCACTCTCACGTTCCTCATCCACGAATCTTTCATCCTCGCTCAAATTAATGGGGTAATCGTCGCTTTCTCGGTCCAAATCTCTCTCGCTGCTGGTGTAAACAATGGGGAAATGTGAGGAGACTTTCAACTTGTGACGTCACGCTACTTCCGGTACAGGCAAGGCTTTTTTTATCAGCGACCAAAAGTTGCGAACTCTTTCGTCGATGTTCTCTACTAAATCCTTTCAGCAAAAATATGGCAATATCGCGAAATGATCAAGTATGACACATAGAATGGATCTGCTATCCTCGTTTAAATTAAAAAAAATCATTTCAGTAGGCCTTTAAACACATGCACTTGAATGGTGTGTTATTGTTTGTGCTATATAGCGCCATCTTTTGGACAAGTTAGCTCAATGCATATGCTGCTGGGTGAATCCTAACAGTGCCGTGTGAAGCTTTTACAAGAAGTAGAAGTGCCGTTCTGTCTTTTGGATCGTCCATAGCGTTTCAACTCGTATGGCTTCTTCACCCATCACTCCAAGCAACGTTTGTAAGTTTTACAATATAACTAAAACAATTCATACTTACTAAACAGTCCCATGTGTGAATTATGTAGCAGTGTTTTCATGCATATTTGTACATGCTATCGTAATGTAATCAAGCTAGCGTCAATATCATTAGCTAATATGCTAACACGAGTGTCTGTTTTAGTATTATTAACTTACAATGGCATTCTTTTTGTATTGTTTCAGTTTCACAAATTCCTCAGTAAATTCATCAAAACGTCGGAGTTATTGAGTCTGTTTAGCTGTTTGGAGAGCTAGTTTGCGCAACTAGTGGGTCCATGATGATGACCAGTGTTGGGACTAGCGGTAACTAGTAGTCTTAACGCGTTATTTCTTATATTCAGTAACTCGGTTACCGTTACTACATGATGCGTTACTGCGTTATTTTACGTTATTTTTTTATGTAGTATCGGCTAGAAACAAGATCTGAGTGTGTTTTATTGGAGCGCTGCGGTGTCGTACTTCTGAATCTCTTGTATCACAAGGAAGAGGCGCGCTCTGTGTGTGTGTGTGTGGGGGCTACATGTCTGATCATGGCGGAGCTGCAGTCGAGTTTCCTAACATGGAGATATTCTCACTATTCTTTTGTCGAGCACAAAGAAAAGAACATTTTAGTTAAATGTAAATGTGTCTTGGACCCGCCGTGCGGCGGGAATGACCGGTTACAGCCTGAGGAGGGCCATTAAGGAGTTGGCAGAGGAGGCAGAGAAGGCAAGTTTCTGGATGTGGCTAAGAAAGAGGGACAACACTTGGGGCTCAACACCCCATTGAGGTCAGTTGCAGGGAGTGGCGCGGGGAGACGTCCCCGCTTAGCCACCGCGAGGTGTCCTGGCTTGGGGGCGAAACATCAGTGAACGGTGGCACCAGCTGACGACCCTGCAGCTGACCTCGAAGTGCACTGGAGGAGGTGCGACAGGCAGAGATGCCAAGCAGTTAGGTCTGTACTTATTAATTAAGTTGTGTCTTGGATCAAAGATCCCATCTACTGCCCAAAACAGCAATTCAAATCTGCTGAAACAGCTACAAAAGTAACATGCTTCGACGAAGCTAGTAAAGAGAGACACTTCACCTAAGGATTTTAACGGACGGACTGCTAGCCAGGACAACATTGATAGATATGTGCTAGAAGACATTCAGGCTATTTCTACAGTGGAGTCACCCGCTTTCAGGCAGCTAATTAGCATGATACCGGCGTCAAACGGCAAATGGCACGAAAACATTTTCCAAGTTCCTGGACACAGTGGACAGTGAGCACATAAACAGGGAAATCAAGCTAAAGAAGACACTCCAAACTCTGCCTCCGCTCATCATTCAGCACTGAAGGTACACACACTGTCAATTCTCTTATATACTCTTTCATTCTAGACTTCTAGAGTGTTTGATTATCACATCACTCTAAATGTATGAACTATAAAGTTCACAAACATAAAGAGGGATGCTAGTGGGCCAGGCCAATCGTTCCTTTTCTCTAAACTAAAACTGGGGAAATGTGTAGAGTGTTCTGGGCTTCAGACATGATTTTATTTCAAAATTCCTTGAGAGAAAAAAACGCCTGGTTAGGCTTTATGTATGTAGTGTGTGCCTTCCTTGGTTTACAGCTATGTTGTTATTATGCTGTTTGTTACGTATGTATGTTATGTTGCAGCTACTTAAAATAGTTGTGTCAATTTGTTCTGGCCTGAAACAAATTGGCCCTTTGAAACATATCTTTGTCTTTGTGTGTTGTATGTAGAGCACATTGCTTAGCAGAGTTCAGTGATGCAAATGCATGTCAAGTTGATCAACACATTGTATTATTCTCCAGTGCAATAACAGTACTGACATGAAGGCTAAAAGGACATTAATGGGAGTCTTAAAAAAAAAGAGAAAAAAGAAGTAACTAAATAGTTACTTTTCACAGTAACACATTACTTTTTGGTGTAAGTAACTGAGTTAGTAACTGAGTTACTTTTGAAATAAAGTAACTAGTAACTGTAACTAGTTACTGGTTTTCAGTAACCAACCCAACACTGATGATGACTGACATTTTGTTTGATTATCCGTTTTACTGCCATGTTACAGACACCATTTGGAAACAATTAAGGTATGAAATAAGCATTTACAAATTAATTCTGTGTAAATAACTTATTTCATAACGTATATATCCGTGGCTTTTAGTCCGGTGCGGCTAATATATGGGAAACATGTTTTGAGATATATTACTGTTTATATCATGTTTGTGATATGTATTTACTTATGCTATAAAAATTAATCGTACTAAAATGTGCATCTATATATAAATACTGAAAAGCTTGCCTCACTTAACCGGGCAGGATTATTCTGCTCACTATGAGACTGGCATTGAAACAGGAGTTCAGAACATTCACAAAGAGACCGCCAAAACAATAACGGATGAAATCATAATTTCTTCTTACCTGATCCATGTGCAGGAGGGCCCACATGGAGCGAGCTTCTGGCAGCGACACTTTTCCATCTCTGTTGCCGTCGGCAACAGACAGGATCACACTGACCAGACCCACCAGGTTGTTCTGCTCTCCTAGTTTGGACTACAGGGGTAAGAAACATTATTTAAAGTGACCCGACTTGTACTATGTGTATTAGGAGTCAGTATAATGCAACACAGTTGCTGCATTATACTGACTCCTAATACACACTAGCGGCACTATGTTGCATTATACTGACTCCTAATACACACTAGCAGCACTATGTTGCATTATACTGACTCCTAATACACACTAGCAGCACTATGTTGCATTATATTGACTCCTAATACACACTAGCAGCACTATGTTGCATTATACTGACTCCTAATACACACTAGCAGCACTATGTTGCATTATACTGACTCCTAATACACACTAGCGGCACCATGTTGCATTATACTGACTCCTAATACACACTAGCAGCACTATGTTGCATTATATTGACTCCTAATACACACTAGCAGCACTATGTTGCATTATACTGACTCCTAATACACACTAGCAGCACTATGTTGCATTATACTGACTCCTAATACACACTAGCAGCACTATGCTGCATTATACTGACTCCTAATACACACTAACAGCACTATGTTGCATTATACTGACTCCTAATACACACTAGCAGCACTATGTTGCATTATATTGACTCCTAATACACACTAGCAGCACTATGTTGCATTATACTGACTCCTAATACACACTAGCAGCAGTATGTTGCATTATACTGACTCCTAATACACACTAGCAGCACTATGTTGCATTATACTGACTCCTAATACACACTAGCAGCACTATGTTGCATTATATTGACTCCTAATACACACTAGCAGCACTATGTTGCATTATACTGACTCCTAATACACACTAGCGGCACTATGTTGCATTATACTGACTCCTAATACACACTAGCGGCACCATGTTGCATTATACTGACTCCTAATACACACTAGCGGCACCATGTTGCATTATATTGACTCCTAATACACACTAGCAGCACTATGTTGCATTATACTGACTCCTAATACACACTAGCAGCACTATGTTGCATTATACTGACTCCTAATACACACTAGCAGCACTATGTTGCATTATACTGACTCCTAATACACACTAGCAGCACCATGTTGCATTATACTGACTCCTAATACACACTAGCAGCACTATGCAGCACTATGTTGCATTATACTGACTCCTAATACACACTAGCGGCACCTTGTTGCATTATACTGACTCCTAATACACACTAGCAGCACTATGTTGCATTATACTGACTCCTAATACACACTAGCAGCACTATGTTGCAATATACTGACTCCTAATACACACTAGCAGCACCATGTTGCATTATACTGACTCCTAATACACACTAGCAGCACTATGCAGCACTATGTTGCATTATACTGACTCCTAATACACACTAGCAGCACTATGTTGCATTATATTGACTCCTAATACACACTAGCAGCACTATGTTGCATTATACTGACTCCTAATACACACTAGCAGCACTATGCTGCATTATCCTGACTCCTAATACACACTAACAGCACTATGTTGCATTATACTGACTCCTAATACACACTAGCAGCACTATGTTGCATTATATTGACTCCTAATACACACTAGCAGCACTATGTTGCACTATACTGACTCCTAATACACACTAGCAGCAGTATGTTGCATTATACTGACTCCTAATACACACTAGCAGCACTATGTTGCATTATATTGACTCCTAATACACACTAGCAGCACTATGTTGCATTATACTGACTCCTAATACACACTAGCAGCACCATGTTGCATTATGCTGACTCCTAATACACACTAGCAGCACTATTTTGCATTATACTGACTCCTAATACACACTAGCAGCACTATGTTGCATTATACTGACTCCTAATACACACTAGCAGCACCATGTTGCATTATACTGACTCCTAATACACACTAGCAGCACTATGTTTCATTATACTGACTCCTAATACACACTATCAAAACCATGTTGCATTATACTGACTCCTAATACACACTAGCAGCACTATGTTGCATTATACTGACTCCTAATACACACTAGCAGCACTATGTTTCATTATACTGACTCCTAACACACAAGCGGCACCATGTTGCATTCTACTGACTCCTAATACACACTAGCAGCACTATGTTGCATTATACTGACTCCTAATACACACTAGCAGCACTATGTTGCATTATACTGACTCCTAATACACACTAGCAGCACTATGTTGCATTATACTGACTCCTAATACACACTAGCAGCACTATGTTGCATTATACTGACTCCTAATACACACTAGCGGCACTATGTTGCATTATACTGACTCCTAATACACACTAGCGGCACTATGTTGCATTATACTGACTCCTAATACACACTAGCAGCACTATGTTGCATTATACTGACTCCTAATACACACTAGCAGCACTATGTTGCATTATACTGACTCCTAATACACACTAGCAGCACTATGTTGCATTATACTGACTCCTAATACACACTAGCAGCACTATGTTGCATTATACTGACTCCTAATACACACTAGCAGCACTATGTTGCATTATACTGACTCCTAATACACACTAACAGCACTATGTTGCATTATACTGACTCCTAATACACACTAGCAGCACTATGTTGCATTATATTGACTCCTAATACACACTAGCAGCACTATGTTGCATTATACTGACTCCTAATACACACTAGCGGCACTATGTTGCATTATACTGACTCCTAATACACACTAGCGGCACCATGTTGCATTATACTGACTCCTAATACACACTAGCGACACCATGTTGCATTATACTGACTCCTAATACACACTAGCGGCACCATGTTGCATTATATTGACTCCTAATACACACTAGCAGCACTATGTTGCATTATACTGACTCCTAATACACACTAGCAGCACTATGTTGCATTATATTGACTCCTAATACACACGAGCAGCACTATGTTGCATTATACTGACTCCTAATACACACTAGCAGCACTATGTTGCATTATACTGACTCCTAATACACACTAGCAGCACTATGTTGCATTATACTGACTCCTAATACACACTAGCAGCACTATGCAGCACTATGTTGCATTATACTGACTCCTAATATACACTAGCGGCACCATGTTGCATTATACTGACTCCTAATACACACTAGCAGCACCATGTTGCATTATACTGACTCCTAATACACACTACTAGCACTATGTTGCATTATACTGACTCCTAATACACACTAGCAGCACCATGTTGCATTATACTGACTCCTAATACACACTAGCGGCACTATGCAGCACTATGTTGCATTATACTGACTCCTAATACACACTAGCGGCACCTTGTTGCATTATACTGACTCCTAATACACACTAGCAGCACTATGTTGCATTATACTGACTCCTAATACACACTAGCAGCACTATGTTGCAATATACTGACTCCTAATACACACTAGCAGCACCATGTTGCATTATACTGACTCATAATACACACTAGCAGCACTATGCAGCACTATGTTGCATTATACTGACTCCTAATACACACTAGCGGCACCATGTTGCATTATACTGACTCCTAATACACACTAGCAGCACTATGTTGCATTATATTGACTCCTAATACACACTAGCAGCACTATGTTGCATTATACTGACTCCTAATACACACTAGCAGCACTATGCTGCATTATACTGACTCCTAATACACACTAACAGCACTATGTTGCATTATACTGACTCCTAATACACACTAGCAGCACTATGTTGCATTATATTGACTCCTAATACACACTAGCAGCACTATGTTGCATTATACTGACTCCTAATACACATTAGCAGCAGTATGTTGCATTATACTGACTCCTAATGCACACTAGCAGCACTATTTTGCATTATACTGACTCCTAATACACACTAGCAGCACTATGTTGCATTATATTGACTCCTAATACACACTAGCAGCACTATGTTGCATTATACTGACTCCTAATACACACTAGCAGCACCATGTTGCATTATGCTGACTCCTAATACACACTAGCAGCACTATTTTGCATTATACTGACTCCTAATACACACTAGCAGCACTATTTTGCATTATACTGACTCCTAATACACACTAGCAGCACTATGTTTCATTATACTGACTCCTAATACACACTATCAAAACCATGTTGCATTATACTGACTCCTAATACACACTAGCAGCACTATGTTGCATAATACTGACTCCTAATACACACTAGCAGCACCATGTTGCATTATACTGACTCCTAATACACACTAGCAGCACCATGTTGCATTATACTGACTCCTAATACGCACTAGCAGCACTATGTTTCATTATACTGACTCCTAACACACAAGCGGCACCATGTTGCATTCTACTGACTCCTAATACACACTAGCAGCACCATGTTGCATTATACTGACTCCTAATACACACTAGCAGCACTATGTTTCATTATACTGACTCCTAATACACACTATCAAAACCATGTTGCATTATACTGACTCCTAATACACACTAGCAGCACTATGTTGCATTATACTGACTCCTAATACACACTAGCAGCACTATGTTGCATTATACTGACTCCTAATACACACTAGCAGCACCATGTTGCATTATACTGACTCCTAATACGCACTAGCAGCACTATGTTTCATTATACTGACTCCTAACACACAAGCGGCACTATGTTGCATTATACTGACTCTTAATACACACTAGCGGCACTATGTTGCATTATACTGACTCCTAATACACACTAGCGGCACTATGTTGCATTATACTGACTCCTAATACACACTAGCAGCACTATGTTGCATTATACTGACTCCTAATACACACTAGCAGCACTATGTTGCATTATACTGACTCCTAATACACACTAGCAGCACTATGTTGCATTATACTGACTCCTAATACACACTAGCAGCACTATGTTGCATTATACTGACTCCTAATACACACTAGCAGCACTATGTTGCATTATACTGACTCCTAATACACACTAACAGCACTATGTTGCATTATACTGACTCCTAATACACACTAGCAGCACTATGTTGCATTATATTGACTCCTAATACACACTAGCAGCACTATGTTGCATTATACTGACTCCTAATACACACTAGCGGCACTATGTTGCATTATACTGACTCCTAATACACACTAGCGGCACCATGTTGCATTATACTGACTCCTAATACACACTAGCGACACCATGTTGCATTATACTGACTCCTAATACACACTAGCGGCACCATGTTGCATTATATTGACTCCTAATACACACTAGCAGCACTATGTTGCATTATACTGACTCCTAATACACACTAGCAGCACTATGTTGCATTATATTGACTCCTAATACACACGAGCAGCACTATGTTGCATTATACTGACTCCTAATACACACTAGCAGCACTATGTTGCATTATACTGACTCCTAATACACACTAGCAGCACTATGTTGCATTATACTGACTCCTAATACACACTAGCAGCACTATGCAGCACTATGTTGCATTATACTGACTCCTAATATACACTAGCGGCACCATGTTGCATTATACTGACTCCTAATACACACTAGCAGCACCATGTTGCATTATACTGACTCCTAATACACACTACTAGCACTATGTTGCATTATACTGACTCCTAATACACACTAGCAGCACCATGTTGCATTATACTGACTCCTAATACACACTAGCGGCACTATGCAGCACTATGTTGCATTATACTGACTCCTAATACACACTAGTGGCACCTTGTTGCATTATACTGACTCCTAATACACACTAGCAGCACTATGTTGCAATATACTGACTCCTAATACACACTAGCAGCACCATGTTGCATTATACTGACTCATAATACACACTAGCAGCACTATGCAGCACTATGTTGCATTATACTGACTCCTAATACACACTAGCGGCACCATGTTGCATTATACTGACTCCTAATACACACTAGCAGCACTATGTTGCATTATATTGACTCCTAATACACACTAGCAGCACTATGTTGCATTATACTGACTCCTAATACACACTAGCAGCACTATGCTGCATTATACTGACTCCTAATCCACACTAACAGCACTATGTTGCATTATACTGACTCCTAATACACACTAGCAGCACTATGTTGCATTATATTGACTCCTAATACACACTAGCAGCACTATGTTGCATTATACTGACTCCTAATACACATTAGCAGCAGTATGTTGCATTATACTGACTCCTAATGCACACTAGCAGCACTATTTTGCATTATACTGACTCCTAATACACACTAGCAGCACTATGTTGCATTATATTGACTCCTAATACACACTAGCAGCACTATGTTGCATTATACTGACTCCTAATACACACTAGCAGCACCATGTTGCATTATGCTGACTCCTAATACACACTAGCAGCACTATTTTGCATTATACTGACTCCTAATACACACTAGCAGCACTATGTTTCATTATACTGACTCCTAATACACACTATCAAAACCATGTTGCATTATACTGACTCCTAATACACACTAGCAGCACTATGTTGCATTATACTGACTCCTAATACACACTAGCAGCACTATGTTGCATTATACTGACTCCTAATACACACTAGCAGCACCATGTTGCATTATACTGACTCCTAATACGCACTAGCAGCACTATGTTTCATTATACTGACTCCTAACACACAAGCGGCACCATGTTGCATTATACTGACTCCTAATGCACACTAGCAGCACTATTTTGCATTATACTGACTCCTAATACACACTAGCAGCACTATGTTGCATTATATTGACTCCTAATACACACTAGCAGCACTATGTTGCATTATACTGACTCCTAATACACACTAGCAGCACCATGTTGCATTATGCTGACTCCTAATACACACTAGCAGCACTATTTTGCATTATACTGACTCCTAATACACACTAGCAGCACTATGTTTCATTATACTGACTCCTAATACACACTATCAAAACCATGTTGCATTATACTGACTCCTAATACACACTAGCAGCACTATGTTGCATTATACTGACTCCTAATACACACTAGCAGCACTATGTTGCATTATACTGACTCCTAATACACACTAGCAGCACCATGTTGCATTATACTGACTCCTAATACGCACTAGCAGCACTATGTTTCATTATACTGACTCCTAACACACTAGCAGCACTATGTTGCATTATACTGACTCCTAATACACACTAGCAGCACCATGTTGCATTATACTGACTCCTAATACGCACTAGCAGCACTATGTTGCATTATACTGACTCCTAATACACACTAGCAGCACCATGTTGCATTATACTGACTCCTAATACACACTAGCAGCACTATGTTGCATTATACTGACTCCTAATACACACTAGCAGCACCATGTTGCATTATACTGACTCCTAATACGCACTAGCAGCACTATGTTGCATTATACTGACTCCTAATACACACTAGCAGCACCATGTTGCATTATACTGACTCCTAATACACACTAGCAGCACTATGTTTCATTATACTGACTCCTAACACACAAGCGGCACCATGTTGCATTCTACTGACTCCTAATACAAACTAGCGGCACTATGTTGCATTATACTGACTCCTAATACACACTAGCAGCACTATGTTGCATTATACTGACTCCTAATACCCATTAGTGTGTATTAGCTACAATTTTGGTCATTTTTAACCAAATATTTACGTTCCAAAGAAATGCACAAACACAAACTGATGTATGAATTAAAAGAAGGAAATAAAAAGCCTGGTTGAAAATAATAAAAACATATAAAATGATACATTTTTAGTCATTATTATTATTATTATTATTTCTAGGTACTGACTGGGTGTCTATTTTGGGTCAAGATTGTGTTTCTTGCTGTATTGAAATATTTCTACATGCGTTCCTTTTATCTCATGTATTCGTCACATTTGAATGAACATATTAGTGTTTTACCTTGAGGTGATTAAAGACCATTTCTCTGAACTTCTCCACCGACGTGCCTCTGGTGGGGGTATCGAACACGGGGGCCTCCCTGCGGGGCTCCGGTTCCTCGCCCATCTCGTCGTGCCCCACTTGGCCCACATGACAGCGAATGATTCCTTGGCGGTCTCCCCAGCTTCCAGCGTACACCTGAAAGCACTTTCCTGTATTAAGGAGTCAGGTGCAGGGGCGGAGCAACACATTCTGGGCCCCCATACACAAGACTCTTAAAGGGCCCACCAATCCCACCCTAAGCCCAACGTTTCTGCCCCATACACACACACACTTGCTATTTTGAGCAGCTTTGTAAAACACATGTAAAAACTTTAATTGGGTTTTGGACTTTATTTAAAGCTGGGATTAACATATCTAGAACATACCTAAGTAACACCCACATCAGGGGTGTCAAACTCTTGAATTGTGAGGGCCACACTTATATTCAATTGAATAGACCGCAAAGACAAGATATTAAATGTTCCAACTGGAAAACTTAATTTTTTGCAAATATTAGCTCATTTGGAATTTGATGCCTGCAAAGGTACATACAGGTTTTGGAGCAACATATGTTGCCATCCAAGCAACGTTATCATGGACGACCCTGCTTATTTCAGCTAGACAATGCCAAGCCAAGATATATTGTTTACAATAACAATATATCATTGTTATTGTAAACAATATACAGTGTTTCCCATAAACTGCCAAGATACCTGTGGCGGTGGGGGCGTGGCTATGGGCGGGGTCACCATGACATCATCGATTAATTTGCATAATTTACTACAATGATATGATTTTCTCTAAAAAGGCTAAAAAAATGTATACTTACTAATTAATAATAACAGTTTTGTTTTAAACGTCCATCGATCCATCCATTTTACAATATAATTACAACACTTTATGTACATATTTATATACAGATTTGAACAATAAGTTATTCACTGAAATATATTTATTAATTGTGGTTCTTACAAAAATATATCTTATGAAATATAAAAGCTAAAATGTCTCTTAAAGCTCTGCCCCTTTAATTAGTGCATACTAAATAATTTAACTTTAGCCTACTACTACAACCATATTATTTACCAGCAACATAAAGTGAAACAGAGGCAGAGGTGTCCTGCCACAGTCAGTAACAAATAAACAGAAAACAGTAGTGGTCAAATACAAATAAGGCAACAAGAGAAGTATCCTACACTTCTCTTTTGTAAAGTAAATCTGAACAGCCTATATAGGCATCTACATCAACTATATGATTTGCCTGAGAAGCTGGACAGAACAAAACAAAAACAAAACAAAACAAACAAAAAAACATTTTATGTATTTTTTTAAATTTATGGCAGACGTAATTCTTTCGTGGCGGGCCGCCACAAATAAATGAATGTGTGGGAAACACTGATATATCATTATTATTGTAAACAATATGGTAGTAATAGAACATTTTGGCAAATATCCCGGTAAATTCTGTGGATTTCATGGCTGGCTTCCAGCGTGGACACTCTGTGGTAACATACGACCGCCAGACAATTTTGGATGTGGCTAGATCGGGCCGTTTTGAACCGAAAAATGGGTATACCTTGGACCTCCTCGCTAGCATCGGAATACTACGCCGGCTACATCCAGCGGCCTGTGAAGCAGCGGAGCCTAGTACCAGTGGGGACCGTCGACGGAGGAGACGTAAGCGCTGTGACCGGAAGCAGAAGCGGGGATGCCGAGCGGGCCTAACAACAAAGCTAAAGGCTAATCCTCACAGAACGCCGCTTCCTTCCATCCTGCTTTCAAAGGTCCGCTCCCTTGAGAACAAACTGGACTACCTTAAACTGGATTTAGTTGCAAGACGCGAGATGAGAGACTGATGCGCCATATTTCTCACAGAAACCTGGCTGAAACCATCCGTTCCGGACGAGGCAGTTAGCATCGAGGGGCTAACTAGGTTTCGGTCGGACAGGAGCAGAACTCTCACTGGTAAATCCCGAGGCGGTGGTGTTTGTATATACATCAATAACAACTGGTGCAATAATGGGAAGATAGTCTCATGTCACTGCTCTCCCGATGTAGAAATATTAACTATAAAATGCAGGCCATTTTATTTACCCCGGGAATTCAGTGCTATGATCTTCACAGCAGTGTACATTCCTCCCAGTGCTAACACTTAAGAAGCTTTGAATGCTTTGTACTGATCCATCAATGAACTGCAAACTACACATCCAGAGGGAGTTTTCATCGTGGCAGGGGATTTTAATCAAGCTAACATGAAAACTGTGTTCCCTCATTTCCATCAATATGTGAATTTTGCAACCAGGTGTGGAAGCACATTGGACATGGTGTTCAGCAATATTAAACATGCGTTTAAAGCTGCACTACACCCCCACCTCAGCTCCTCAGACCATCTATCTGCGATGCTAATTTCTGCATACAAGCCCCTGCTGATCAGGAAGCAAGCTACAGTGAAGCAGGTGAGGACCTGGTCAGAGGGAGCAATGTCAGCATTACAAGAGTGCTTCGAAACCACAGACTGGGATATGTTCAAGGCAGCCGCCACCGATAATCATCACACATGTGGAGGAGTATGCAGAATCTGTGTCCGCATACATTCAGAAGTGCATGGAGGATGTCAGTGTGATCAAGAACATCCCCACACGGGCCAACGAGAAGCCCTGGATGAACAGTGAGGTACGTGCAATGCTGAAGGCTCGGAACAAGGCTTTTAAGTCTGGCGACATGGTGGCATTAAAAACAGCCAGAGCTAACCTGAACCGTGCCATTAAGGTTGCAAAGCGTGCGCACAGTCAGAAAGTGCAGGACTTCTTCGAGAACCCCACAAACACTAAACGAATGTGGCAGGGCACACAGGTCATCACGAACTATAAAGCTGCCCCCCGGCCCTGTGACAACAGTATCAGCTTCCTAAATGACCTAAACAACTACTTTGCGAGGTTTGAGGCACTTAACACCACTCCGGCGAGAAAATCCATCCCTCGCCCTGATGAGCAGCCGCTCAACCTGGACATAGCGGATGTCCGGAAAACCCTGAGGAGAGTGAACCCCCGGAAAGCACCGGGACCTGATGACATTCCGGGCAAGGTGCTTAAGGGATGTGCAGACCAGCTGGCTGGGGTTCTCACAGACATCTTCAACATCTCGCTGACCCAGGCTGTGGTACCATCATGTTTTAAGACGGCCACAATCATTCCAGTGCCAAAAAACCCCACAATCTCCTCCCTCAATGATTATCGCCCCATTGCACTCACCCCCATCATAATGAAGTGCTTCGAGAGGCTGGTAAAGGAATATATTGTCTCCCGACTTCCCCCCCACATTAGACCCATACCAGTTTGCTTATCGCCCTAACCGCTCCACAGAGGACGCCATCTCCTCTGCACTCCACCTGAGCTTAGAACATCTGGAAGGAAAGGACACACACGTGCGAATGTTGTTTCTGGACTTCAGCTCAGCATTCAACACCATCATCCCGCAGCACTTGGTAAGCAAACTGGCCCCCCTTGGATTCAGTACCCCCCTTTGCAACTGGCTGCTTGACTTCCTCACAGACAGACCCCAGTCTGTGAGCGTGGGCAACAACACCTCCAGTGCCATCTCCCTGAGCACCGGCTCCCCCCAGGGCTGCGTCCTGAGTCCGCTGCTGTTCACGTTGATGACCCATGACTGCTGCGCCAGGTCCACTACTAACCACATTGTGAAGTATGCGGACGACACAACAGTAGTGGGACTCATCCGTGACAACAGCGACATGGACTACAGGGAAGAGGTGAAACATCTGGTTGACTGGTGCAAAACCAACAACCTGGTCCTGAACGTCGACAAGACCAAGGAGATCATTGTTGACTTCAGGAAGCACCAGTACAGCCACGCTCCACTCTTTATCGACGGCACAGCAGTGTTGATGGTAAGCAGCACCAAGTTCCTGGGGGTGCAGATAACTGACAATATAACCTGGTCCCTACACACCGGAGCTCTTGTAAAAAGAGCTCAGCAGCGCATGCACCTTTTGCGTGGGATGAAAAGAGCACAGCTCCCTCCCCCCATTCTCACCACATTCTACAGAGGCACTATAGAGAGCCTGCTGACCAACAGCATCTCTGTCTGGACTGGAGCCTGCAATGCCTCAGACTGGAAGTCTCTCCAGAGAGTGGCGAGGACGGTGGAAAAGATCATCAGGACTCCTCTTCCTCCTATCCAGGAGATCGCAAAAAGCCGCTGCCTGACCAGGGCTCAGAAAATCTGCAAAGACTCCTCCCACCCCCACCAAGGACTGTTTTCACTGCTGGACTCTAGAAAGAGGTTCCGCAGCCTCCGAAGCAGAACCTCCAGGTTCTGTAACAGCTTCTTCCCTCAGGCCGTAAGACTCTTGAACGCATCATAATTATCTACTCAATTTCCCCCCAAAATGGATTAACTCGCTGGAATAAAAAAGACAATATAACATACATCCATAAACGTGGATGCACATGAAAAAGTGCAATATATTTATCTGTACAGTAATCTATTTATTTATTTATATATGCACCTTATTGCTTTTTTATCCTGTACTACCATGAGCTAATCAACGAAATTTCGTTCTTATCTGTACTGTAAAGTTCAAATTTGAATGACAATAAAAAGGAAGTCTAAGTCTAATAACATTATTATTGTAAACAATATATAATTGTTATTGTAAACAATATATAATTGTTATTGTAAACAATATATCGTTGTTATTGTAAACAATATATAATTGTTATTGTAAATAATATATAATTGTTATTGTAAACAAAATATCATTATCATTGTAAACAATATATCATTATCATTGTAAACAATGTATCATTGTTATTGTAAACAGTGTATCATTGTTATTGTAAACAATATATCATTGTTATTGTAAACAATATATTATTATTGTAAACAAAATATCATTATCATTGTAAACAATATATCATTATCATTGTAAACAACATATCATTATTATCGTAAACAATATATCATTGTTATTGTAAACAATATATCATTGTTATTGTAAACAATGTATCATTACTATTGTAAACAATATATCATTGTTATTGTAAACAATAAATCATTGTTATTGTAAACAATATATCATTATTATTGTAAACAATATATCATTATTATCGTAAACAATATATCATTGTTATTGTAAACAATGTATCATTATTATTGTAAACAATATATCATTGTTATTGTAAACATATCATTGTTATTGTAAACAATATATAATTGTTATTGTAAACAATGTATCATTGTTATTGTAAACAATATATCATTGTTATTGTAAACAATGTATCATTACTATTGTAAACAATATATCATTGTTATTGTAAACAATAAATCATTGTTATTGTAAACAATATATCATTATTATTGTAAACAATATATCATTATTATCGTAAACAATATATCATTGTTATTGTAAACAATGTATCATTATTATTGTAAACAATATATCATTGTTATTGTAAACATATCATTGTTATTGTAAACAATATATCATTGTTATCGTAAACAATATATCATTGTTATCGTAAACAATATATCATTGTTATTGTAAATAATATATCATTATTATTGTTAACAATATATTATTGTTATTGCAAACAATATATCATTGTTATTGTAAACAATATATATATGTTATCATAAACAATATATCATTGTTATTGTAAACAATATATAATTGTTATCGTAAACAATGTATCCTTGTTATTGTAAACAATATATCATTGGTGCATCTCTTGGGGGTTACGTCTCTCCCCTCTTTCAAATCTAGTGACGCCTCGGTCTCTAACTGGAATCCAGGGTACTTGAACACACTACAGTTATGTGCAATGACTTGCAAAAGGGAAACTTGTACTTGTATAACCTTCTCCTAGTTAGATTGATTCTATTTTGACTTCTATCACTTGACCCTTGTTCCCAAATGTTGGCGCTGTGTGAGAATGTGCAAAGGTGAACTTTGATAACGCCATCCAGGTGGAACCAGCCATTTTGGTTTTTTGATGAGGTCATTCTTCATTTGTTTCGAGCAACCTTCTGATTGGACTTATTCTAAATAGACATGTGGTGTCACTTGGTCAGGTGGTCTCCTACCTGCTCGCTGGGGAGGCTGGAGAGACACCTGCTCAGGTAGAAGGTCTCCTTGTCACACAGGCTGCTGCAGGCCGGCCCGTCGATGATGCCCTTCTTGTACTTGTCACACTTGGAGGAGCACAACGTAAACAAACAACATGGTCATCAACCAATGGGAGGACGAGTACGGGGTCACATGACTTTGTGACCCACAAGGTTAGTAAGTTGCATGACGAGCAGGAGGAGACTCAAGGAGTCACCTTGTCCATGACGGAGAAATTAAATACAAACACAAAATATGTTGTTGAATGTTAACGACAGATTTAAGCATAATCCTGTTATTGATGTCGACATAAACGGTTGTCAACACAACCAAAGTCAAACCCAAACGGGACTCGGTGATACAGGTTGTCAAAATAAGCGATGTCAGACCAATAACCTTCATACAAATATGATCATTTACATATCATACCACTCTTGATACTATTAATCAATAATTATAATTATAATATCAATATACACTTTCAGTGTTTCCCATAAACTGCCAAGATACCTGTGGCGGTGGGGGCGTGGCTATGGGCATGGTCACCATGACATCAGAGTAAATTGCATAATTTACTACAATGATATGATTTTCTCTAAAAAGGCTCAAAAAATGTATACTTACTAA
This sequence comes from Entelurus aequoreus, assembly GCF_033978785.1. Classification (NCBI taxonomy): domain Eukaryota; kingdom Metazoa; phylum Chordata; class Actinopteri; order Syngnathiformes; family Syngnathidae; genus Entelurus; species Entelurus aequoreus. The sequence continues at coordinate 18,217,841 of NC_084746.1, read as the reverse complement.
TTAATAATAACAGTTTTGTTTTAAACGTCCATCCATCCATTTTACAATATAATTACAACACTATGTACATATTTATATACAGATTTGAACAATAAGTTATTCACTGAAATATATTTATTAATTGTGGTTCTTACAAAAATATATCTTATAAAATATAAAAGCTAAAATGTCTCTTAAAGCTCTGCCCCTTTAATTAGTGCATACTAAATAATTTAACTTTAGCCTACTACTACAACCATATTATTTACCAGCAACATAAAGTGAAACAGAGGCAGAGGTGTCCTGCCACAGTCAGTAACAAATAAACAGAAAACAGTAGTGGTCAAATACAAATAAGGCAACAAGAGAAGTATCCTACACTTCTCTTTTGTAAAGTAAATCTGAACACAGCCTATATGGGCATCTACATCAACTATATGATTTGCCTGAGAAGCTGGACAGGACAAAATAAATAAATAAATAATATATATATATATATATTTTTTTTTTTTTAAATTTGTGGCGGACGTAATTCTTTCGTGGCGGGCCGCCACAAATAAATGAATGTGTGGGAAACACTGACTTTTTATAACCTTGATGATGATATCAGTACTGTATAATCAACATTTTACAACTGTATCATAATGAGGACACTGACCTAAATCTTTTATAAGCTCGATACTGTACTTACATCCGCCTTTATTAATAACCTTGACACAAATATGATCATTAAGATACAGTATTATTGCCTTGATACTCTTGATGATATTAATACACACTTTTTATAACCTTGATGATGATATCAGTACTGTATAACCTACATATTTTACAACTGTATCATAATGAGGACACTGACACACACTGCCTATAAATGATGTGACGGTGATAGAGTGCGCCACCTTAAATGACATGATGGGCCACATTAAATGATGTGATGGACCACGTTAAATGATGTGATGGACCACATTAAATTACATGGCGGGCCACAATTGACGTGATGGACAACAATAAATGACGTGAAGGGCCACATAAATGACGTGAAGGGCCACTAAATGACGTGATGGGCCACTTTAAATAACATGGCGGTTACGTTAAATGACCTTATGGACTATGTTAAATGATGTGATGGACCACATTAAATGATATGGCAGGCCACAATTAATGACGTGATGGACAACAATAAATGACGTGAAGGGCCACTAAATGACGTGATGGGCCACCTTAAATAACATGGCGGTTACGTTAAATGACCTTATGGACTATGTTAAATTATGTGATGGACCACAATAAATGATATGGTGGGCCACAATTAATGACGTGATGGACAACAATACATACGACGTGAAGGGCCACTAAATGACGTGATGGACCACATTAATTCATGTAAAGGGCCACATTAAATAACATTGCGGGTACGTTAAATGACGTGATGGACTACGTTAAATTACCTTATGGACTATGTTAAATGACATGATGACAACAATAAATGACATGGCGGGCCACATACAACGTGAAGGGCCATTAAATGATGTGATGGGCCACTATAAATGACATGGCGGGTACGTTAAATGACGTGATGGACTACGTTAAATGACATGACGGGCCACATACGACGTGAAGGGCCACTAAATGATGTGATGGTCCACGTTAAATGACATGGCGGGCCACAATTAATGACGTGATGGACAACAATAAATGACATGGCGGGCCACATAAATGACGTGAAGGGCCACTAAATGACATGGTGGGCCGCAATTAATGACGTGATGGACAACATTAAATGACATGACGGGCCACATACGACGTGAAGGGCCACTAAATGACGTGATGGACCACGTTAAATGATGTGATTGACAACAATAAATGACGTGATGGACAACAATAAATGACGTGAAGGGCCACTAAATGACGTGAAGGGCCACATTAAATTATGTGATGGACAACAATAAATGACGTGATGAACAACATTAAATGATGTGTGCAGGGCCACATAAATGACATGAAGGGCCACTAAATGACGTGATGGACCACATTAAATTATGTGATGGGCCACATTAAATAACATGGCGGGTACGTTAAATGATGTGATGGACTTCGTTAAATGACCTTATTGACTACGTTAAATGATGTGATGGACAATATTAAATGACATGATGGACTACGTTAAATGATGTGATGGACAACATTGAATGACATGGCGGGCCACATTAAATGACATGATGGACTACGTTAAATGATGTGATGGACAACATTGAATGACATGGCATGATAAATGACATGATGGGCCACAATAAATGACGTGATGGACCACAATAAATGACGTGAAGGACCACAATAAATGACATTGGCCCCCCCATGTAAATGACATGGGGGGGCCACATTAAATGCTGTGGCAAACCACATAAATGCCATGGGAGGGCCACTTTTAAATGATGTGATGGACCACATAAATGACGACGGGGGGGGGGGGCACGTTGGCAGACATGGCCGGCGGCCTGTCATCCATGAATTGTCATTTTACAAGCGCATAAGGTGAGATTTATTGTGGCCTTAATAAGAAGAGTTGAACATTTACAAGGTGCTACTGGAATGATGTTTAATTGTTATTTACTGAGTGTTGAACAGGTGGTCTACATAACTAAGGTGTGATTTAAAGTGGCCCTGATAAGAAGAGTTGAACATTTACAAGGTGCTACTGGAATGATGTTTAATTGTTATTTACTGAGCGTTGAACAGGTGGTCTACGTAACTAAGGTGTGATTTAAAGTGGCCCTGATAAGAAGTGAGGTGGAACATTTACAAGGTGCTACTGGAATGATGGTTAATTGTTATTTACTGAGCGTTGAACAGGTGGTCTACATAACTAAGGCGTGATTTAAAGTGGCCCTGATAAGAAAAGTTGAACATTTACAAGATGCTACTGGAATGAGGGTTAATTGTTATTTACTGAGTGTTGAACAGGTGGTCTACATAACTAAGGTGTGATTTAAAGTGGCCTTGATAAGAAGTGAGTTGAACATTTACAAGATGCTACTGGAATGATGGTTAATTGTTAGTTACTGAGTGTTGAACAGGTGGTCTACATAACTAAGGTGTGATTTAAAGTGGCCTTGATAAGAAGTGAGTTGAACATTTACAAGATGCTACTGGAATGATGGTTAGTTGTTATTTACTGAGCGTTGAACAGGTGGTCTACATAACTAAGGTGTGATTTAAAGTGGCCTTGATAAGAAGTGAGTTGAACATTTACAAGATGCTACTGGAATGATGGTTAGTTGTTATTTACTGAGCGTTGAACAGGTGGTCTACATAACAGCATCCCAGGAAAGCAAAAGCCAGCCATCTTGAAAGTAGCAAGTAGGAGGCATTGACAAGGTGCAACGACGAGGAAGTGTTGTCAAATCAAAAGATCAATGAGTCACAGGGTGTGGCGCACACCATCACGAGCTAACCAAGAACTCACAATGGCGGTTCTGCACTGGTGTCCTCTGCATAGCTCCGTGTAGGCCGAGTATTGCACGTAGAGCACCCAGCTCCCCACCAGCACCGTCAGCCAGGTGAGGAACAGGTACTTCACCCTGACAAAGGAGACGCGGGCCTGCAAGGGACAACAACAAATCATAAATTAAAAAGTTTCCGGACTACTTCCCAAACTGCCATGTTTTTGGTCTGCTGAGATCCCGATGTTGACATTCCTATAAGTGGATTGTTCCAGTGGCTCTTGTGACTTCCTAGTGAACGCAGATCAGTGCTTTTGTCACAAGCTGCACTCGTCACACGTCAGACACACGCCAACCTGCTGCACTTGGACATGGCAGGAAACAACACGCCATTCTTTAGTCACGTGACAATACAATATTTGGATAGGAAACTTGGATAGTGGTCGTTTATTTGGACATGCTTGCAAAGTCACATCACAGTTGTTTACGGTTTCACGTGTCTGAAAGGGAGTAGGAAGAAGCAACGCTTATTAACTTCAGTTAAACCTGTTTTTCTTTTAGTATTGAGATTTGTATTGCTACCCTATGTTGAATATTTTTAACATGATATTTTTTCATCTATTAATATGCCTCAAAGTCTATTTTCATTTACCCTTGTAAATAGATGTTTGGGGCGGGGGGCGTGGTTGGGGCTTGGTAAAGGGCGTGGTTAAGAGGAGAGTATATTTACAGCTAGAATTCACAAAATCAAGTATTTCATATATATATATATATATATATATATATATATATATATATATATATATATATATATATATATATATATATATATATATATATATATATATATATATATATATATATATATGTATGAAATACTTGACTTTCAGTGAATTCTAGCTATATATATTTTTTATTTTTTAATTTTATTTTATTATACATATAAATAAAAGACATACTTGATTTCAGTGTTCTGCAGGCTATCCAGTAGGTGGCAGTATTGTCCTGTTTAAGAGTGTCACAACATTGCTGTTTACGGCAGACGAACTGCTTTACGGTAGACTAAACGTGACTGCTGTTGTTGTGTGTTGTTACCGCGCTGGGAGGACGTTAATGAAACTGCCTAACAATAAACCCACATAAGAAACCAAGAACTCTCTCTCCTTGTTGTGCACTCTACTCTCTAAAAGCCGTAGATGTTATGACGTCATTGGGCAGGCAAGCTGCTGGGAAAGCGGACGTGAGAACGGCTGTCCCCACTCAGGTCCGCATTGAGCTGGAGGGGGCATGGCCTCCAGCTCCGGCTGAATACCGGGAGTTCGTCGAGAGAAAATCTCTGCCGGGAGGTTGTCGGGAGAGGCGCTGGATAACGGGATTCTCCCGCTAAAAACGGGAGGGTTGGCAAGTATGGTACTTAACAAAAAAAAGGTGAAATAACTGAAAACATGTTTTATATTCTAGTTCCTTCAAAACATCCACCCTTTGCTCTGATTACTGCTTTGCACACTCTTGGCATTCAAGCTTCAAGCACACCTGTGAAGTGAAAACCAGTTCAGGTGACTACCTCTTGAAGCTCATCGAAAGAATGCCAAGAATGTGCAAAACAGTAATCAGAGCAAAGGGTGGCTATTTTGAAGAAACTAGAATACAAAACATGTTTTCAGTTATTTCACCTTTTTTTGTTAAGAACATAACTCTGCATGTGTTCATTCATAGTTTTGATGCCTTCAGTGACAATCTACAATGTTAATAATAGGGGTGTGGGAAAAAATCGATTTGAATTCGAATCGCGATTCTCACGTTGTGTGATTCAGAATCGATTCTCAATTTTTAAAAAATCGATTTTTTATTTTTTCTTTATTTTTTTTTTTTCTTTAATTTTTATTTATTTATTTATTTTTTAATTAATCAATCCAACAAAACAATTGTATTGCATTGACAATTCCAAAACCAAACCCGACCCAGCAACACTCAGAACTGCAATAAACAGAGCAATTGAGAGGAGACACAAACACGACACAGAACAATCCAAAAGTAGTGAAACAAAAATGAATATTATCAACAACAGTATCAATATTAGTTACAATTTCAACATAGCAGTGATTAAAAATCCCTCATTGACATTATTATTAGATATTTATAAAAAAAGAAAAAAAGAACTGTGGCCTACACTTGCATCGCATCTCATAAGCTTGACAACACACTGTGTCCAATATTTTCACAAAGATAAAATAAGTCATATTTTTGGTTAATTTAATAGTTAAAACTAATTTACAGGGACGGCATGGCGAAGTTGGTAGAGTGGCCGTGCCAGCAATCGGAGGGTTCCTGGTTCGATTCCCACCTTCTACCAACCTAGTCACGTCCGTTGTGTCCTTGAGCAAGACACTTCACCCTTGCTCCTGATGGCTGCTGGTTAGCGCCTTGCATGGCAGCTCCCGCCATCAGTGTGTGAATGTGTGTGTGAATGGGTGAATGTGGAAATACTGTCAAAGCGCTTTGAGTACCTTGAAGGTAGAAAAGCGCTATACAAGTATAACCCATTTATCATTTATTTATTACATTATTGCAATCAGTTGATAAAACATTGTCCTTTACAATTATAAAAGCTTTTTACAAAAATCTACTACTCTGCTTGCATGTCAGCAGACTGGGGAAGATCCTGCTGAAATCCTATGTATTGAATGAATAGAGAATCCTTTTGAATATCGGGGAAAATATCGTTTTTGAATCGAGAATAGTGTTGAATCGAAAAAAATCAATTTTGAATCGAATCGTGACCCCAAGAATCGATATTGAATCGAATCGTGGGACACCCAAAGATTCGCAGCCCTAGTAAATAGTCTGTACTGATATATATATATATATATATATATATATATATATATATATATATATATATATATATATATATATATATATATATATATATATATATATATATATACATATACATATATATATATATATATATATATATATATATATATATATATATATATATATATATATATATATATAAAATCATGCTTATTTTCTCCTAACAAAATGGGGTGGTGTCGTCTGCAAACAATGTCTATGAAATGTAATTTGTGTAAAGATTGAATAATTTTGGTCACAATATTGACCCCTGGGGTACACCGCAAAGTATGTTTAGGCATGTAGATGTGTATTCTCCTAGTTTGCCATACCGTTTCCTGTTAAATGACTTTTTACCCAATTTAGAACCGACCACCTCATGCCATACCGCTCTTTTTTTTTTCTTTCTTTTTTTTTAAATAAGATGCGTTTGTGTTAAATGCTATCCTAAATATAACTTATTTACTTCTATCACAGTAAATATCTGGCCTTCTGAAAATAAGTCAACAAACAGCCTTTTTGTATAAACATATGGAAAACAAGTGAAATGAACCAATTTGTGTCCAAAGGTTGAATTTTTATCGCATCTCATCAGTGCATTAATGCAACCCAAAACCAGTGATGGGCAGTAACAAGCTACATACAGCTAAGCTACGTAGATTACCTATTTGTCCAGTAGCTTGGCAGTAGCTTAGCTACTTTTTTAACAAGTCGCTTTTCTTGTAGCTTAGCTACTTTTAAACCCATGTAGCGAGGTAGCTTACAACAAAGTTACATAATAAACATACATACATACACACATACATACATACATACATAGTCCAGTGACTAGGGATGTGCGTATCGATCCTGTGGTATCGATATATCGATACTCACACGCTACTCATTTGGCATCACTTTTCTGAAAAAAGTATCGATATAAACCAAAAAACGGCGTGTGGGGGGTGCAAGCATCACTTTCAGATGTTTTTGATTACTTACTTAACTTACTATGTGCTGGGACACCCCTGTACCTGGCAGAGTATAGAGCTGGCCCAGTCACGTGACAGGAGACAGCGAATGAGCGTCGTCAACGTGCAACACACACACAGCCAGCCGACAGCGATGCAGCCAGGCATATCCAGTGTTGTCCAACTGTTGACTTAAAACAGGCATTGTTTTTTTTTTTTAGTAATGTTTACTGAATATTTTTGTTTAAATGATTATCCTAAATTCAAATAATTTCCACACAGGGGAATTTACTGTTAGTTGAAAATTGCTTGAGTATTTAAAACAAGATAAGAAAGAGATACAATTTGGAGATTCTTCATCTTTGCATTACAGTTTTATTTTTTTCCAAGAAAATCTTGAATATATGATTGAATGTGATTTTGGTTTTAATCTGTAACATGATTTCTTACATTTTGAAAACATTAGCCTATTTCATATTTCATTAATTGCTAATTATATCACAAACTTTAAAAAATAACTGCAGCTTCTTGCAATTCGGATTTGACTGTTGATTGGAAAGCCCTAATATTTAATTATTATTATATATAATATATAGTTATTATTATATATAATATTTAATTTATTTTTCATATTTATGTTATTTATTTTAATTTTACTTTTATTACATATTGACCATAATAAATGTGGTATAAATGGTCTGTATTTGTCTTGTGATTTGTCTTAAATAATAACAATAGTAATAATATTTTTGACTGACAAAAAATTGCCAATAAGAAATTATTGGTATCGGTATCTGTATCAATCAAAATGCAGGAAAAAGTATCGGTATCGTATCGAATCCTAAAAGTGTGGTATCGCCCATCCCTACCAGTGACATACAGTCAGGGGAGGCAGGTGAGGCGGGGCCTCACGTGCCATCATGGAAAGAAAAAAAATGTAAAAAGAAAAAAAATTATTAAATTGTTATATGTATCCAGTGATTATACTATAAAGTTATTTTCCATTTAACTTCACCAGTTTTAGATTATTTTTATTAAAAATCGCTGAATTTTCTCATTTGCCGTTCAAATTCTGAGAAGAGACTTGCTGTGATCAGCAGCCAGTTGAGGCACGTCACTGCGTTGTGCTTCAACATGGATTGCGGACTCGGCTAACTGCTGGCCTGCTGTGCAGTGAGACCGTATTGCTATATGAACTATATTATACATTTCCATAGTTTAGTTAGCTGAGGTATATAATGTACAGTGTATTTTGTCAACAACTGTATGTGTGTAACGTATTTCTTGTGCTGAGCAATCATAAAACGGCTGCGAAGACGCACTGGCTGAGGCTCGCAGTAATCCCGCCTCCTGGTGGTAGAGTGCACCCCCGCCGTAGAATGCACCCCCTGACGGAAGTGTTATATCAACTAAAGCCCACACTTAAACTTTCCACGTGCAAGATTGAATCTATTTAAAAAAGTTATTTAATAAGAAGCCAAAAAGTGCAAAAACAATAATGTTCGTGTTGCAGGAGTTGTGAATGACTGCTGGGCCACAACATTAGGTACACCTGCAGACTGCAGCACGGATTTCATATTTCATTCATTCACAACTCCTCCAACACGAACATTATTGTTTTTGCACTTTTTGGCTTCTTATTAAATAACTTTTTTAAATAGATTCAATCTTGCACGTGGAAAGTTTAAGTGTGGGCTTTAGTTGATACAACACTCCCGTCAGGGGGTGCATTCTACGGCGGGGGTGTATTATCCGCACAACAGCAGCGCATGGACTTCATTTATAAGTAAAGGTAAGACCATAATAACGTTTTTTTTTATCAAATGTGCTTTTTTGTGTGCTACAGTTTGTATGTGTAAAGTTAAAGTTAAGTTAAAGTACCAATGATTGTCACACACACACTAGATGTGGTGAAATTTGTCCTCTGCATTTGACCCATCCCCTTGGGGAGCAGTGGGCAGCAGCGGCGCCGCGCCCGGGAATCATTTTGGTGATTTAACCCCCAACTCCAACCCTTTGTTGCTGAGTGCCAAGCAGGGAGGTTATGGGTCCCATTTTTATAGTCTTTGGTATGACTCGGCTGGGATTTGAACTCCAACCTACCGATCTCAGGGCGGACACTCTAACCACTAGGCCACTGAACAATAAGTTATTCACTGAAATATATTTATTAATTGTGGTTCTTACAAAAAATATATCTTATAAAATATAAAAGCTAAAATGTCTCTTAAAGCTCTGCCCCTTTAATTAGTGCATACTAAATAATTTAACTTTAGCCTACTACTACAACCATATTATTTACCAGCAACATAAAGTGAAACAGAGGCAGAGGTGTCCTGCCACAGTCAGTAACAAATAAACAGAAAACAGTAGTGGTCAAATACAAATAAGGCAACAAGAGAAGTATCCTACACTTCTCTTTTGTAAAGTAAATCTGAACAGCCTATATGGGCATCTACATCAACTATATGATTTGCCTGAGAAGCTGGACAGGACCAAAAAAAAATAAAAAATTTAAAAAAATAAATTAATTTTTAAAAAAATTATTATTTTTTTATTTGTGGCGGACGTAATTCTTTCGTAGCGGGCCGCCACAAATAAATGAATGTGTGGGAAACACTGCCTGCAATAGGCCGGAACCATTTCTTTTTTAATACAATTACTCCACTGTATGATACATTACAGAAACACGACCTTTGCGTTGATGGTTTTGAAAGACAAAATCTGTCAAGTACTGAAATGTGGCACAAACCACAGCATCCACACACTGACCCATATTCCTTCAGGAGCGCTTTTGAGTGCAACTTGAGACACCGCTGCGGTGCAGAGCTGATGAATGGCGTAGACCTCCAGGGAGGACAGAGAAGAATATCGCATGGCTTAAAAATTTGCCATTCCGTATGAGGACACAAATGATGTCATTTGATCGCACTGATACTCATCAATCAATCGAACATAAGATGTGCAAACACATTATGTTGACAGTGCGTAAAAAGACTTCTTCGACCCGTAAGGCAGTACTACAGTATATATATACAGTGAAAACACTGATGCATGGGTGCAAGTATGCAGCAACCCCGAGTCAAATCTGGGTCACGGCACCAATTGTTCGAACCTCCCCTTTTGAAGGGGAACTGCCCTTTTTTTTGGAATTGTGCCTATCGTTCACAATCCTTATTTAAGACAAGAACACATGTTTTTCTGTTTTTATGCATTCTAAATATTAAATAAATGTAATCAAAAGTCTGCTTACAATGGAGCCTATAGGAGTCTCTCTATTCAGCCTAAAAAAAGCCCTTAAAAAACATCCAAACACCTCCATTATGGTTTTATATACATGATGCAAGTATATATGTCATGTAATAACATTTATAATAACATTTATTAATTTGACCTATTTTGATCATTTTAAGCATTAATTTAAAAAACGCATCATGTTTGCTTTTTTTTCTTCATCACTGATTATTACTCACAGCACTGCAAAAACTGAAATATAAGTAAGATTAAATATCTCAAATAAGGGTGATATTTGCTTATTTTCTGTCTGATAAGATAATTCTTCTCACTAAGCAGATTTTATGTTAGAGTGTTTTACTTTTAAGGGTTTTGGTCCTAAATGATCTCAGTAAGATATTACAGCTTAGTAAAACATTCTTGAAACTAGAATATCAAGTGTTGCAAAGCTGTGTCATCAACACTCACAAGTATAAAACTACTTTTTTTAAGTAATAATTTCTTATTTCAAGCATGTAAAAAAAAAATCATGACTTTGACACAATTGTGTCTTATATTAAAACAGATGACAGCCAAATGGACTTTGCTGTTTTATTTTCAATGAAACAATAGACAATACGTACTCATATAGTAGTACAGTTGTTATTAGAGAGAATATACACTACCGTTCAAAAGTTTGGGGTCACCCAAACAATTTTGTGGAATAGCCTTCATTTCTAAGAACAAGAATAGACTGTCGAGTTTCAGATGAAAGTTCTCTTTTTCTGGCCATTTTGAGCGTTTAATTGACCCCACAAATGTGATGCTCCAGAAACTCAATCTGCTCAAAGGACGGTCAGTTTTGTAGCTTCTGTAACGAGCTAAACTGTTTTCAGATGTGTGAACATGATTGCACAAGGGTTTTCTAATCATCAATTAGCCTTCTGAGCCAATGAGCAAACACATTGTACCATTAGAACACTGGAGTGATAGTTGCTGGAAATGGGCCTCTATACACCTATGTAGATATTGCACCAAAAACCAGACATTTGCAGCTAGAATAGTCATTTACCACATTAGCAATGTATAGAGTGTATTTCTTTAAAGTTAAGACTAGTTTAAAGTTATCTTCATTGAAAAGTACAGTGCTTTTCCTTCAAAAATAAGGACATTTCAATGTGACCCCAAACTTTTGAACAGTAGTGTACTTATTTTAAGGTATTTTTGGGTTCATTGAGGTTGGCTAATTTTATTTGTTTTGGAAAGTCTCGACAAGCCAATTTTTCTTGTTCTATTGGCAGATAATTTTGCTTAGTTCAAATAAAATACCCCTAATTTTTTATTTTTTATTTTCTTGTTTTTGAACACTGACTTTTTGCAGTGTGCAGACTTCATGAGAGCCAACAATCATAATAAAACCTCACTTACTGTACAATGTCTGCTGTCATTCGGATGTCGACTGCTAGGATGTTTAAATTTTCCCATTGAGATAAAAAATGACTCATAATCCTCACCAAGAAACTGCATGGAGTGGGACAAGCGCTTTCGTGTCATTCTCGCCAGTTCCTAAACGGCAGTCAAAGTGTCCCAACTTGTCAGATTATATCCTCAGCCATCTACTTTTCAGGTGAGAGGCATGATTTATGATCTAGAATAAACTTACAGGGGAGCAATGAAGCGAGGAAGCAGCAGACCACTCAACGATGTCAACATAGGCACACAGGAAGTGATCATGTTGTTTGTCTGTGTTAGCACTTATAATAACAATATCACTAATACTTGTTAATATTCAAGTCACCAAATGTAAATGGAGTATTGTTGGCGCTTTTTGAATGTTTATTTATTGGATTTTATGGTCGGAATGGTGGAGCTCCCATTGGCTCTGCTGTAAGCAGACTTTTATTGACGTTTACTTATTTAGAAAAAAAAAATGTTAAATCCATTTTTGTGAATGATAGGCAAAATTCCAAAAAAAGAGCAGTTCCCCTTTAAAGGGCGAAGTGCTCCCGGGTTACTTTGTGCAGGCATGCATGCCTCCTATTGCCAAAGTGAAAATGTGCCAGTGGGCCGTGGGCCAAACCCAGCGATTATAAGTGTCCAGCTGCACAAAGAGTAAAAGTTTGATCCCATACCAGCAATATTTAAGGTAGCGGAGAGCATCACTTTCAACAGATGGCAACTTGTTAGCCTTGCGGACATGCCATCCAGGATTGTGTGAGCCTAGAAGAGTATGAATATGTATAAAAACACAGGGCGTACTCCTTGTGTTATGTCTTAGAGCTGGGGTCTGCTACCCGCGACTCTTTAGTGCTGCCCTAGTGGATCCCTCGAGCATTTTTCAAATCGATTGAAAATGGAAAAAGATGGGGAAAAATTTTTGTTTTTGTTTTAGTATGTTTTTTGTTTGAGGACAAACACGACACAAACATTCCCAATTGTTAGAAAGCCCACTGAAACCCACTACTACCGACCACGCAGTCTGATAGTTTATATATCAATGATGAAATCTTAACATTGCAACACATGCCAATACGGCCGGGTTAACTTATAAAGTGCAATTTTAAATTTCCCGGGAAACTTCCGGTTGAAAACGTCTAGGTATGATGACGTTTGCGCGTGACGTCAATGGTTGAAGCGGAAGTATTGGTACACCATTGTATCCCAATACAAACAGCTCTGTTTTCATCGCAAAATTCCAAAGTATTCTGGACATCTATGTTGGTGAATATTTTGCAATTTGTTTAATGAACAATGGAGACTGCAAAGAAGAAAGCTGTAGGTGGGATCTGTGTATTAGAGGCTGGCTGCAGCAACACAACCAGGAAGACTTTGAGTTGGATAGCAGACGCGCTATCCGACGCTAGCCGCCGACCGCATCGATGATCGGGTTAAGTCCTTCGTCGCGCCGTTGATCGCTGGAACGCAGGTGAGCACGGGTGTTGATGAGCAGATGAGGGCTGGCGTATGTGGAGAGCTAATGTTTTTAGCATAGCTCTGTCGATGTCCCGTAGCTAAGTTAGCTTCAATGGCGTCATTAGCAACAGCATTGCTAGGCTTCGCCAGACGGTATAGCATTAACCGTGTGGTTACAGGTCCAGAGTTTGGTAGTATTGTTGATCTTCTGTCTATCCTTCCAGTCAGGGGCTTATTTCTTTTGTTTCTATCTGCATTTAAGCACGATGCTGTCACGTTAGCTCCGTAGCTAAAGTGCTTCGCCGATGTATTGTCGTGGAGATAAAAGTCACTGTGAATGTCCATTTCTCGTTCTCGACTCTCATTTTCAAGAGGATATAGTATCCGAGGTGGTTTAAAATACAAATCCGTGATCCACAATAGAAAAAGGAGAAAGTGTGGAATCCAGTGAGCCCTTGTACCTAAGTTACGGTCAGAGCGAAAAAAGATATGTCCTGCACTGCACTCTAGTCCTTCACTCTCACGTCCCTCATCCACGAATCTTTCATCCTTGCTCAAATTAATGGGGTAATCGTCTCTTTCTCGGTCCGAATCGCTCTCGCTGCTGGTGTAAACAATGAGGAAATGTGAGGAGCCCTTCAACCTGCGACGTCACGCTACTTCCGGTACAGGCAAGGCTTTTTTTTATCAGCGACCATAAGTTGCGAACTTTATCGTCGATGTTCTCTACTAAATCCTTTCAGAAAAAATATGGCAATATCGCAAAATGATCAAGTATGACACATAGAATGGATGTGCTATCCCCGTTTAAATAAGAAAATTTCATTTCAGTAGGCCTTTAATATGTTTGTGTGTATGCTTCACTGATGACAGTATCTGGTGAACATCGTTTTGTCCTACTCATTTCGGCAGTTCTTCAACTCACCATAGTGTGGACTGTGACGCAACAGTTTTTTACATGTAAAATCTTCCACTCCTTCTTTCTCTCATTTTGTCCACCAAACGTTTTATGCTGTGCGTGAATGCACAAAGGTGAGCTTTGTTGATGTTATACACTTGTTGGAGTGCTAATCAGGCATATTTGGTCAGTGCATGACTGCAAGCTAATTAATGCTAACATACTGTTTAGACCAGCTGTATGTACATATTGCATCATTATGCCTCATTTGTAGGTATATTTGAGCTAATTTAATTTCCTTTACTTATGTCCTCTGTGTATATAATTCATATTTGCATGTTTCATGACACATTATCTGTATGTAATATTGCCTGCATTTCTGATGGTTGTTTGTGTGCCATGTTGTTCCAGACCACAGCAAACGTTACCAAGCTTGCAAAGATTGTAATAAATCCATTAGAATAAGACTGCCTGATGTTTTTTTTGGACACACACATCTATACCTTTGGCCAAACAGTGGGCTTGTGGTTAGAGTGTCCGCCCTGAGATCGGTAGGTCGTGAGTTCAAACCCCGCCCGAGTCATACCAAAGACTATAAAAATGGGACCCATTACCTCCCTGCTTGACACTCGGCATCAAGGGTTGGAATTGGGGGTTAAATCTCCAAAAATGATTCCCGGGCGCAGCCACCGCTGCTGCTCACTGCTCCCCTCACCTCACAGGGGGTGATCAAGGGTGATGGGTCAAATGCAGAGAATAATTTCGCCACACCTAGTGTGTGTGTGACAATCATGGGTACTTTAACTTTAACTTTAATTCTGAGCCAGTAATTTGAGAGATGGCTTGGCCATGTAAGTTGAATGGATGACACTCGCATTCCAAAAGACATCCTGTAGGGAGAACTGGCCTCTGGAACAAGGGCTGTGGGAAGACCTGTCCTTCGTTTTAAAGGCCTACTGAAATGAATTTTTTTTATTTAAACGGGGATAGCAGATCCATTCTATGTGTCATACTTGATCATTTTGCGATATTGCCATATTTTTGCTGAAAGGATTTAGTAGAGAACAACGACGATAAAGTTCGCAACTTTTGGTCGCTGATAAAAAAAAGCCTTGCCTATACCGGAAGTGGCGTGACGTCACAGGAGGAAGGACTGCTCACATTTTCCTATTGTTTACACCAGCAGCGAGAGAGATTCGGACCGAGAAAGCGACGATTACCCCATTAATTTGAGCGAGGATGAAAGATTTGTGGATGAGGAACGGGAGAGTGAAGGACTAGCGTGCAGTGCAGGACGTATCTTTTTTCGCTCTGACCGTAACTTAGGTACAAGGGCTCATTGGATTCCACACTTTCTCCTTTTTCTATTGTGGATCACGGATTTGTATTTTAAACCACCTCGGATACTATATCCTCTTGAAAATGAGAGTCGAGAACGCGAAATGGACATTCACAGTGACTTTTATCTCCACGACAATACATCGGCGAAACACTTTAGCTACGGAGCTAACGTGATAGCATCGGGCTCAAATGCAGATAGAAACAAAATAAATAAACCCCTGACTGGAAGGATAGACAGAAGATCAACAATACTATTAAACCATGGACATGTAAATACACGGTTAATGCTTTCCAGCCTGTCGAAGCTTAACATTGCTGTTGCTAACGACGCCATTGAAGCTAACTTAGCAACGGGACCTCACAGAGCTATGCTAAAAACATTAGGTCTCCACCTACGCCAGTCAGCCCTCATCTGCTCATCAACACCCGTGCTCACCTGCGTTCCAGCGATCGACGGAGCGACAAAGGACTTCACCCGATCACTGATGCGGTCGGCGGCCCGGAGACGGAGGAAGTCAAGGTGAGGTCGGCGGCTAGCGCGTCTGCTATCCATCTCAAAGTCCTCCTGGTTGTGTTGCTGTAGTCCGCCGCTAATACACCGATCCCACCTACAGCTTTCTTCTTTGCAGTCTCCATTGTTCATTAAACACATTGCAAAAGATTCACCAACACAGATGTCCAGAATACTGTGGAATTTTTGGATGAAAACAGAGCTTTTTTGTATTGGATCCAATGGCGTCCAAATACTTCCGTTCTCTCCGTGACGTCACGCGCATACGTCATCATATCTAGACGTTTTCAACCGGAAGTGTCGCAGGAAATTTAAAATTGCACTTTATAAGTTAACCTGGCCGTATTGGCATGTGATGCAATGTTAAGATTTCATCATTTATATATATAAACTATCAGACTGCGTGATCTGTAGTAGTGGGTTTCAGTAGGCCTTTAAAGGTGTGTGTAAGCGTGATATGAAGGCCAGTGACATCAACCCATTAAACTGGGAAGCTTCTTCAGCTGAACGTAGGAAATGGAGGAAGTTAGTGAAGGAGGGCGTACATCAAAGTGACTTAAGAAGAGTAAGACAGTGGGAGAAGTGTGAACGTAGAAAGCGAACAGTCACACCCCCACTGAATCAACCAACAATACAATATGTATGCAGGAACTGGCTTATATAGTAACAACAGGCGTTGCACATGAATTGACTTTTGAGCGCAAAACTCTATTGTCTCTCGAGACAAACAGATGCCAGTAGTAGTAATTTCCAGGAGTTGTCTCACACTCTGAGAAGCCTATGTTTTATTTATGTTTTCCAATGTTGTAAAAATGTGTAGAATAAATATTACATTTCAAAATTTCTGCCAACGAAGATTTGTTTCAGCCTGCGACACTTAGTCATTTTGATTGTAGGCTATTATAGCTAATATAGACACTTATGTCATGTGTTGTCTTCATTATAACACTTATTTAAGACATTTAAAGTAATTTTGATAGTAGGCTATTATAGCTATTATAGACACTTACGTCATGTGTTGCCTTCATTATAAGACCTATATAAGACTTTTCATTTTTTGCGGCTCCAGACAGATTTGTTTTTTGTATTTTTGGTCCAATATGGCTCTTTCAACGTTTTGGGTTGCCGACCCCCGTCTTAGAGAGTGAGACTATTTGCATGCCACTCTGTTTGAAGTCAGAAAGACATCTCGAAACAAAAGATTCATTTGATGTTTGCTATTCAGTTGAGTAACTGGTTAATCCTCATAACCCATTGCTCCGACAGGCAATGGCCATTAATTTCATCATTAATTGACTCTCACCTACAACATTTTTTAATACACTTATTACTAGTTTTGGCAGAAGACTGCATTGCAGAGGCAATCTTCCATTGGGGTCAGTTTGCAGTTAGTGAAACTTTCTGTCAATGAATTGTTGACCTCTTTGAGTTATAAAAACCACGATAGTCCTTGTACTCCATGCAGGTTCCACAGTATGTCATCTGATCAGTGATCACTGAAGCTTTGGGGTCCACAAGACAGTTTTAACAATCCTCAGGTGTATTGAAATGTTCCCTGCCAGCTGTCAACCTGATGTGACACACAACCCCCACAATGAACACGCATGACTCTGTATTACCTGGAAATAGAAGGACTTCTTCACCCAGGCCCGTGGAAACAGCCCCTTCGCCATCACAAAAACAGATCATTTCAATACGTGGACTTGGCAGAAGAAGACAGTCATTCAGAAACCACAGCAGGGGGAAAGCAGCTTCTGCCGAGGAGTGGATCGAAGACGTCTCCGTGGTTTGCAAAACGTGCATTCATGCGCGTCCGTGAGTTATTCTGCTTTGGTCGCCGTGTCTGCACGTTTGCGCTCCGCTCCAGCAGCAAATGCCAATTTTTTTTTTTTCTTCTTCTTCTAGTAAAGCAACTTCCTAATACCTCGAACAGAAAACAGCGCAGGCTCGGGTTAATGCGCACGCGCGGTGTGAAGCGTTATAAACGTAAGGTTAGTATATGAAATTAAATCGGAGACTTTGCGTTCAAGTGTGCGTTGCAAAGTGCATTCCCTAGTGACATACGATGCGATATATCGTATTTGTTTTGGATTGAGTGGCAGCCTACAGCTGTGTTGGAGTGTTTGAATAAACTTCCGTTACCTTTCACAATAAAAGCGGTGTGATCGCAGTGTGACTTCCGACAATGGTGTTTTTTTGGTTTTTTTGGAATTTTATAATCTGTATTGAGTAAAGTAATTGGTTTTAAATTATTGCGAATTATCTTATCCTTGCCAGGTTTAGGGATTAAAACAATTAGACCTTGCTTCATGTTGGTACTTAATTCATGTTTCGTAACAGCCTGAGAGATGAGCTCAAACATTGAGCATTTTAAGAAATTGTACAAATCTAATATTTTAGTTCGGTATAGAGAGGTCTAGGCTTATTTTTAATATGAGTATGAATTGTTTCAGCTTGTTCTGTCTTTCAATGACTATACAAACTGGACGGTTGAACTTTTATTAAAGGCCTACTGAAATTACATGTTTTTATTTAAACGGGGATAGCAGATCCATTCTATGTGTCATACTTGATCATTTCGCGATATTGCCATATTTTTGCTGAAAGGATTTAGTAGAGAACATCGACGATAAAGTTCGCAACTTTTGGTCGCTGATAAAAAAAGCCTTGCCTGTACCGGAAGTAGCGTGACGTCGCAGGTTGAAGGGCTCCTCACATTTCCCCATTGTTTACACCAGCAGCGAGAGCGATTCGGACCGAGAAAGCGACGAGTACCCCATTAATTTGAGCGAGGATGAAAGATTTGTGGATGAGGAACGTGAGAGTGAAGGACTAGAGTGCAGTGCAGGACGTATCTTTTTTCGCTCTGACCGTAACTTAGGTACAAGGGCTCATTGGATTCCACACTTTCTCCTTTTTCTATTGTGGATCACGGATTTGTATTTTAAACCACCTCGGATACTATATCCTCTTGAAAATGAGAGTCGAGAACACAAAATGAACATTCACAGTGACTTTTATCTCCACGACAATACATCGACGAAACACTTTAGCTACGGAGCTAACGTGATAGCATCGGGCTTAACTGCATATAGAAACAAAATAAATAAGCCCCTGACTAGAAGGATAGACAGAAGATCAACAATACTATTAAACCATGGACATGAAAATACACGGTTAATGCTTTCCAGCCTGGCGAAGGTTAACAATGCTGTTGCTAACAACGCCATTGAAGCTGCAACCGGACCTCACAGAGCTATGCTAAAAACATTAGCTATCCACCTACGCCAGCCAGCCCTCATCTGCTCATCATCACCCGTGCTCACCTGCGTTCCAGCGATCGACGGTGCGACGAAGGACTTCACCCGATCACAGATGTGGTCGGCGAGACGGAGGAAGTTAAGGTGAGTTCGGCGGCTAGCGCGTCTGCTATCCATCTCTGTCCTCCTGGCTGTGATGCTGTAGTCCGCCGCTAATACACTGATCCCACCTCAAACTGCGTGGTCGGTAGTAGTGGGTTTCAGTAGGCCTTTAAGAATTGTAAGCACACTGTTCTGGGCAAATTGAGTTTTGTGGATCCAGATGAATGTGATAAAATGTGGTTCAGAGGAAACTGGATATTAGTTCAAATAACTATGTAAAAAAGGGAGATATCCATCCATCCATTTCCTACCGCTTATTCCCTTTGGGGTTGCGGGGGGCACTGTAGCCTATCTCAGCTACAATTGGTCGGAAGGCGGGGTCCTTTTGAGATATATTTAATTTAATTTAATTTAATTTAATTTAATTTAATTTAATTTTATTTTATTTTATTTTATTTTATTTTATTAATTCAATGTTTTTTTCTTTTTTGTGAAATAATAATATTGCCATTGAGCACAAGACTGTTCACTGGAGATATGTATGTATATTATGTACTACATCTGTGATGTGAAGCTGACTATGACATACTCAATTAACAACTAAACTTCTGTATGCTGGTTGATAATGCTTTTTATTGATTGATTGATTGAAACTTGTATTATTAGATTGCACAGTACAGTACATATTCCGTACAATTGACCACTAAATGGTAACACCCGAATAAGTTTTTCAACTTGTTTAAGTCGGGGTCCACGTTAATCAATTTTTGGTACATGGTATACAATGTGCCTTAAATCCTTCCAAAAGAATTGGTAAAAGTTAGCAGTAAGCCCATCCGTGCCAGGTGATTTATTTGAGGACATTTTCATGACAACCAAATCTAATTCCTCTATTTTAAATTCTGCCTCGCATAAGTCTTTGAAAGAGTCGTCTATTTGTGGAATAAATGTATCCATTTTCTGGGGGGGAAAAATGTATTCATGTCGTCTAATGAGTGACGTGAAGAGTACAACTTAGAATGGAAGGAGACAATCTCTTTTTGGATGCTTATAGCTTCTCTGTATTCTTTTCCATGTATTATTAAACTTTTTACATCATTTCTCTACTCCTCTCCAAACTACTAAAGTGACCTTATGAAGCATGTGACCTTATGAAGGCCCCTTCTGCTTTTTCCAGATAAAATTGATCTTAGATTGTAATTCTATAAATTTGTCATTTTCTAAAGTATTACCACCAACATCAATGCACACTTTGCTTACCGTCCTGGAGCAAATTACATACATAACTCATTTTCTTTTTCTCCAAATCTTTACTGAATGTAATACTAAATTCCCTGATTTAAAATGTAACGAATTCCCATTTTGAAAAATGTTTTAGTGCCACTGTTTTGGAAGTCGAGAGGATGTGGGCGTCAACTGAAATTATGTGTTAGATTAGGATATAACGGTCGAACAATGATGATATCATTTCCGGTGTTTTGTCGAAATTAGCTGATTCGTCCAAAAAAACTGTCGCTCTTCCTGTTTAAACAATGGCGATGAAACGAAGATGTGGGCAACCGTTGCTTGCTGGTTAGGAGACACAATTAAATAAATATCATTTTTTTAAATGACTTACTTGTAGCGCGAGTGACAAAGTCTACATGAGATACGTTTCCACAAAGTAGTTAAATGTTTATTAAAAATGTGTTGCGACGAAACCTTTAGCGTTGGCGCGCATGCGTGCGCATGCTCAGTAGCGTTGGGTAGCTCTTTTTAACAGAGCATCGGCCAATGTTGACGCTAACATTAATCTGTTTCTGTTTATCATGACAAAGTACATTTGTTAACCCATGCTATATTACCTATTTGGCAAACCAATTTCTCCGCCAACATGACTTAATTGTATCAACGTGAGTGGTTTTATCCGCATTTTTAGGTCGTTTTTTTATAATAAAATACGACCCCAAAAGGGACTAGCGGTAGGAAATGGATGTCTGTAGAGGATGTCAATTATCTGTTTGTGGAATGTGAGAGTGTACATGTGTTTTGGGAGGAGATCAGAGATTTAGTGTGGAGATGTCCCCATTCACTATAGTAGAGATCAAATTTGTTATTTTTATAAACGACTGTAACATAGAAATGTTTGTCAACATTATTATGCTCCAGACAAAAATGTTTCTACATAAATGTCGATTTATGAAATTAAGGCCTACAGGTTTGTTTATGAAGCTTGATGTGGTTTCTGTTATTTTAGGAGAGTTCATTAAGTCATGATTTAGTCAATTTAATGATTTTTAAGGCCAAAAACAGATATTCACTTAGTATTACTTTCTTTAAAACATTTATTCAGTATTTTTTAACTTTAGAAAGTTATATGGTTGAAACCGATAATGATGCCAAAAAACATTTTTAAAAAATGATGGGAAGTCCTCAAATGCTTATTTTGAAAATGTAATCTTGTTTATAGATTATATGCAATCTGTTGTTGTGTTGAACCTTCTAAACAATCTAATTTCATTAACAACCTGGTCTGGTGAAGATAAGGTCTTTTTTATTTATTTAAATAAAATAAAATAAGATAAATTTAAAAAAAACATTTTCTTGAATAAAAAAGAAAGTAGAACAATATAAAAACAGTTACATAGAAACGAGTAAATTAACTGTAAAAGGTTAGTACTATTAGTGGACCAGCAGCACACACAATCATGTTTGCTTCACGGACTGTATCCCTTGCAGACTGTATTGTTTTATATTGTAGGAACCAGAATATTAATAACAGAAAGAAACAACCATTTTGTGTGAATGGTGCATGTCTAAGGAGGTGGGAGGAAGCCGGAGTACCCGGAGGGAACCCTAGGTTGATTGGCAACACTAAATTGCCCCTAGTGTGTGAATGTGAGTGTGAATGTTGTCTGTCTGTCTGTGTTGGCCCTGCGATGAGGTGGCGACTTGTCCAAGGTGTACACCGCCTTCCGCCCGATTGTAGCTGAGATAGGCTCCAGCACACCCCCAACGACCCCGAAAGGGATAAGCGGTGTAAATGGGGGAGGGAGGTTTTTTTGGGTTGGTACACTAATTGTAAGTGTATCTTGTGTTTTTTATGTTGATTTAATAAAAAATAAAAAGTAAGGCCTACATTTTCTTGATTGGCTTAATGGTCTACAATTATCAATCAAACCTTGGAGAATGATTAAGAGTACAAAAGCCATTAAATTGATATCTTTGTTAAAAATATTTAAAGTGATTTAGGTAGCCTGTTTTAATTGGTTTTACCTAGGGATGTCCAATAATGGCTTTTTGCCGATATCCGATATTCCGATATTGCCCAACTCTTTAATTACCGATACCAACCGATACCGGTATATACAGTCGTGGAATTAACACATTATTATGCCTAATTTGGCCAACCAGATATGGTGAAGATAAGGTCCTTTTTAAAAAAATTAATAAAATAAGATAAATAAATTAAAAACATTTTCTTGAATAAAAAATAAAGTAAAACAATATAAAAACAGTTGCATAGAAACTAGTATTTAATGAAAATGAGTAAAATTAACTGTTAAAGGTTAGTACTATTAGTGGACCAGCAGCATGCACAATCATGTGTGCTTACGGACTGTATCCCTGCAGACTGTATTGATATATATTGATATATAATGTAGGAACCAGAAATATCAATAACAGAAAGAGACAACCCTTTTGTGTGAATGAGTGTGAATGAGTGTAAATGGGGGAGGGAGGTTTTTTGGGTTGGTGCACTAATTATGAGTGTATCTTGTGTTTTTTATGTTGATTTAATTTTTAAAAAAATAAAATAAATGGCAGCACGGTGGAAGAGGGGTTAGTGCGTCTGCCTCACAAAACGAAGGTCCTGAGTAGTCCTGAGTTCAATCCCGGGCTCGGGATCTTTCTGTGTGGAGTTTGCATGTTCTCCCCGTGACTGCGTGGGTTCCCTCCGGGTACTCTGGCTTCCTCCCACCTCCAAAGACATGCACCTGGGGATAGGTGGATTGGCAACACTAAATTGACCCTAGTGTGTGAATGTGAGTGTGAATGTTGTCTGTCTATCTGTGTTGGCCCTGGGATGAGATGGCGACTTGTCCAGGGTGTAACCCGCCTTCCGCCCGATTGTAGCTGAGATAGGCTCCAGCGCCCCCCGCGACCCCGAAGGGAATAAGCGGTAGAAAATGGATGGACAAAAAAAAACACGATACCGATAATAAAAAAAACAATATCGATAAGTTCTGATATTACATTTTAAAGCATTTATCGACTGATAATATGGGCAGGCCGATATTATCGGACATCTCTAGTTTTACCCTTTAAATCGTTTTTAAGCATATTTATTTTATATTGGTTTTATATGTATTTATTTCTTGTTTTATTCAGTCATTGGTGGAGCTGAGGATAATATTTGAATATTGTTTTTAATATTGTTGTGCAGCACTTTGGAAACATTTTGTTGTTTAAATGTGATATATAAATAAAGTGGATTGTCTGTCTATCTGTGTTGGCCCTGCGATGAGGTGGCGACTTGTCCAGGGTGTACCCCGCCTTCCGCCCGATTGTACTGAGATAAGCTCCAGCGCCCCCCGCGACACCAAAGGGAATAAGCGGTAGATAATGGATGGATGGATGGATGGATTGGATTGGATTTTTTGTCTTTTTTATTTATTTATTATTATTAATATTTAATACTCTAGCTGTATTTGCTTTCGTTTTCTTTCATTGTGGTTGAAAGTGCCTTGACTGTTGTGTGAATTATAAATGTATATTTGTTGTTCAATAAAAAAATAAAAATAATTTAAAAAAATACACGCGTCGCCCCCTTATTATGTCATTTCCGGTACTGAAGATTCTGAAAAACAATTCCTCCGTCAACGTGATCAAATTGTGTAGACAGGATTATCCTTGTTCATCTGTAGTGAGAGTACTGTTGTAAATGTGTAAACACGTTTTGACTTCATCCTTAATAAAACAACAGTATTCATTAAAATATGCGGCAATCAGCTACGCTTTGGCCCAGGTGAAGGGCCTCACATGTTTAACGATTTAATCATCTTCAAACGGGGTTAAACGGATGAGGAAGCAGCAGCGGCCGTTTAAATTCTTCCCACAATGCACTCCCCGAACATCAGCGGGAAACCAAAATGGCGAACGTGCTCGGCGAAAATGAGCCATTTGTTATTTTCTGAGAAGGGCACAGCGTCTACACGTTTCGGCGGCTTGAGTTCGGTGTGAATTTTAACATCGAACGGAGCGAGATTTTCCACATAAACACGCATATATATATTTACTTTTGTTACTCTCGGAAGCTGTTGAAACGGAGGTTCCCGAATGAGGTATTGTTGTCATGTTTTCTTCTGTTGGGGTCGTGGGCCTGGCGGAAATATTTATTCGGCGATGAATCTTAATTTGGACGACGAATGACATCATTTAAGATTCCACGGTTACTGCACGTGGTTATACATCATCGTACGCGTGGGGTTGACCACCACCACTTAACACCCCGAACAAAGGAACAGTCCCTAAATGAGACCTCAAATACAAACATTCTGGTTATTTAATTAAACTTGCGCATTAGAAACAATCCACTAGTTTGCGTTTTAAGTTATTTGTCGTTCAAGTATGTGGGGTCCCCTTCAAGGTTTCTCGTTGTAGCCCATTGGGTTGAGTTTTTCCTTGCCCTGATGTGGGATCTGAGCCGAGGATGTCGTAGTGGCTTGTGCAGCCCTTTGAGACACTTGTGATTTAGGGCTATATAAGTATACTTTGATTGAAGTATGCCTGAGTCAAAATAAATATTGTTCGTGACAGGAAGTGAACAAACATTGGACTCCATTTTTGCTTTTACTACTAATTAGAGATGTCCAATAATGGCTTTTTTGTCGATATCCGATATTGTCCAACTCCTAATTACCGATTCCGATATCAACCGATACCGATATATACAGTCGTGGAATTAACACATTATTATGCCTAATTTTGTTGTGGTGCCCCGCTGGAGGCTTTAAACAATGTAACAAGGTTTTCCGAAATAAATCAACTCAAGTTATGGAAAAAAATGCCAACATGGCACTGCCATATTTATTATTGAAGTCACAAAGTGCATTATTTTTTTTAACATGCCTCAAAACAGCAGCTTGGAATTTGGTACATGCTGTCCGAGGTAGGGGGGTGTATATTGTAGCGTCCTGGTAGAGTTAGTGCTGCAAGGGGTTCTGGGTATTTGTTCTGTTGTGTTTATGTTGTGTTACAGTGCGGATGTTCTCCCGAAATGTGTTTGTCATTCTTGTTTGGTGTGGGTTCACAGTGTGGCGCATATTTGTAACAGTGTTAAAGTTGTTTATACGGCCACCCTCAGTGTGACCTGTATGGCTGTTGACCAATTATGCCTTGCATTCACTTGTGTGTGTGAAAATCCGTAGGTATTATGTGATTGGGCCGGCACGCAAAGGCAGTGCCTTTTAAGGCACGCCCCCAATATTGTTGTCTGGGTGGAAATCGGGAGATATTCGGGAGAATGGTTGCCCCGGGAGATTTTCGGGAGGGGCACTGAAATTTGTGAGTCTCCCGGCAAAATCGTGAGGGTTGGCAAGTATGACTGGGAGACTCAACTGCTCTGTACTTCTCCCTCCGTCCGTGTACCACTCCGTACAGCGGCGTTTTAAAAAGTCATACATTTTACTTTTTGAAACCAATAATTTTCAATATTACATTTTAAAGCATTTATCGGCCGATAATATCGGCAGTCCAATATTATCGGACATCTCTACTACTAATATATGTAAAAGTTAGTTGGTTCTGATTTTTTTCCCAGGAATGTTACATTATCGTATGGCTACATTTGCACATTTAAACATATCTTAAAAAGGAGTAGGAAGAACCAATCAATCATCAATCAATCATAGTTGATCTATACAGCCCTTAATCATAGTGTCTCAAAGGGCTGCACAAGCCACAAGGAGGGGTGCGCATGGCGTAGCGGGTAGAGTGGCCCTGCCAGAAACCTGAGGGTTGCAGGTTCGCTCCCCGCCTCTTGACATCCAAATCGCCGCCGTTGTGTCTTTGGGCAGGACACTTCACCCTTTCCCCTAGTGCTACTCACACTGGTGAATAAATGATGGGTGGTGGTCGGAGGACATCCTCGGCTCAGATCTCACAAAGCTCATATTTAACCCCACCCATTCTCCATGTCTTCACACCATAACTTTTAAATGTTTACATTACATTGTAAGGGGCGCCGGAAGTTGGCAGACCCGTCAGCGATCCTGTACTGTCTCCCTATAATGTTTGTCTGATCTTGAATGGGATTGTGCTGAAAATCTTAATTTCCCCTTGGGGATTAACAAAGTACTTCTGATTCTGGTTCTCTGATTAAATTCACTTCCTGTTTGAAATAAGGGCAGGTGTTGGGGAAAAATGATTACGTAATAACGTATTGGTGATGGTCAATGAATGTTTTGTGTACTTTATATTGTAGAGTTTTTCATAATCTGTTATTTTTGTAGTTGTTGTTGGCTTCAGCTGCAACAAGTCTTATGAGGTGTGTCTTTTATGATGTCTTAATGCAACTGTTCTAAATCAGCATTATAAACTATAGCAAAATGTTCCTATTACCAGTTCATCCCTTGTCATTGCAGGGACTCCGGGGTTTTGGGTCACCTGTCCGTCCATCAGAAAACTCTGCCCCCGCAGCAGCAGGCTGTCGCCTTGTCCCCAACAAGCCAAGCGAGGGTGGCGTATGGCGAACAGGGCAGGTTCACTGAGGGCCAGGACGTCTTGGCCGGGTGGTCCGATGGTTTGATCTACTTGGGGACAATCACAAAGGTTAGTTTGGATTTTTGGTACCGGAAAGCACAAATTACTACTTCAAGTCATCTTGCAGGCTTGGTGTGGAGTACTGTAAAATAGGAACTGCTCTTGTTTTCAAAATGTTGCCTATCATCCACAATTTCTATGTGAGTCAAGAACACACGTTTTTTTTCCCTTTCTGTGCTTTCTAACAATTGAAAAATTGCTAGTAAGAGGAGGCTAACAAGGCAGGTATGGCATTCATCGACTCCGCCTATAAAGCCTTCTAAAAACACCAGCAACGCTCATTTACATGCCGTGATCAGCCAGTTACTAACTAGCTTTAGCTGCTAATAACGGTTGTGACCCGCCGTGAAATAAAGGTTGTCAGAGCTGCTTCTGTTTTGCTTATGAGTTAGAAAAAGTAAATGCTAAGATTTAAATCATATGTCTCACCTGTATAGTAGAAGTTGTGACACCAAGCCAAGAAGTTAGTCAACTTTTAAAATCCACACGTTACCAACTTGATACTATATGGCTCCCAACAAATGTGACGCAGGATAAGACATCAGCAACATACACTACCGTTCAAAAGTTTGGGGTCACATTGAAATGTCCTTATTTTTGAAGGAAAAGCACTGTACTTTTCAATGAAGATAACTTTAAACTAGTCTTAACATTAAAGAAATACACTCTATACATTGCTAATGTGGTAAATGACTATTCTAGCTGCAAATGTCTGGTTTTTGGTGCAATATCTACATAGGTGTATAGAGGCCCATTTCCAGCAACTATTACTCCAGTGTTCTAATGGTACAATGTGTTTGCTCATTGGCTCAGAAGGCTAATTGATGATTAGAAAACCATTGTGCAATCATGTTCACACATCTGAAAACAGTTTAGCTCGTTACAGAAGCTACAAAATTGACCTTCCTTTGAGCAGATTAAGTTTCTGGAGCATCACATTTGTGGGGTCAATTAAACGCTCAAAATGGCCAGAAAAAGAGAACTTTCATCTGAAATGCGACAGTCTAATTTTGTTCTTAGAAATGAAGGCTATTCCACAAAAATGTTTGGGTGACCCCAAACTTTTGAACGGTAGTGTAGCTAGGAAGTATTTTTTACCTGAGGAGTGAGGATTATTCTGAATTTACCAGCTCAAGGAGAGCACACGTTTTGTGCTGAAAGTAGTGTTGTCCAATACCAATATTTTGGTACCGGTACCAAAATGTATTTCAATACTTTTCGGTACATTTTGATACTTTTCTAAACAAGGGGACCACAAAAAATTGCATTATTGGCTTTATTTTAACAAAAAATCACATTTAACATGATTCTTATTGCAAGTTTGTCCTTAAATAAAATAGTGAACATACTAATAAAAGACAAGTTGTTTTGTAAGTAAGCAAAAAAAGGCTCCTAATTTAGTGTGCTGACGTATGCAGTAACATATTGTAAATTTCCATTCTATTATTTTGTCGAAATGATTAAGGACAAGTGGTAGAAAATTCATTATTAATCCACTTGTTTATTTACTGTTAATGTCTGCTTACTTTCTCCTTCAACATGTTCTAGCTACACTTCTGTTAAAATGTAATAATCACTTATATTTCTGTTGTTTGGATGCTTTACATTAGTTTTAGATGATACCAAAAAATTTGGGTATCATTCGATACCAAGTAGTTACAGTGTCATACATTGGTCATATTCAAAGTCCTCGTGTGTCCAGAGACATATTTCCTGAGTTTATAAACATAATATACATTAAAAAAACCGAAAGAAGATGTTGTGATGCCAAAAAATATCGATGTAATCATAGTAGTATCGACTATATACGCTCCTGAATTTGGTATCATTACAGTGGATGTTAGGTGTACATCCACCAATGACGTTTGTTTACATTTTGAATGTTAAATGTCTTGGGGACCCAAAAGCATCTCAGTCATTAAAGTGGTAAAAATAAGTCATATTATATTATTTTTACTTTCAAAGCTTGAATGTCTATGGATCAGCTTCAGATCTGTCGGTTCCAATAAAGTTTTTTTTTTTTGTTTATCCGGGGTGTACCCTGCCTTCTGCCTGAATGCAGCAGGGATAGGCTCCAGCCCCCCGTCACCCCAAAAGGGACAAGCTGTAGAAAACGGATGGATCGATATGCCCTTTTCTTCAAAGAAAACCACAGTTTTTTATGGCTAAAACGCAAAATATGAAAATATTTTTCCCTTAATCCATTTTTTACGATGGGATATGTTAAGTAATTGGAGCTTTAGATAGGTCAATAATTCACAACATAGCTTTTGGTTCATTATTGTTTTTGAACAATGACACCTTGAAAACGACTAAAGGTTTCAGGGATCTAAGAGGCCCCCGCTAATAAAAGTGTTAAAACTAAGTCCTATTCTAATATATAATTTAAGTCATAAGCCAAGATATATTATTTTTTACTTTCAACGCTTTAATCTGTAGATCAACTTCAGATCTACCTGTATTTATAAGTAATTGTTTAAGCAATGAACGTTTTAAAGAAGAAAAAACTGCCTGCATGGCAATTTTGGTATTAGTTTCAGTATTGCAACATTTTCTTGTTAAATTATACCGGTTTGCTCTTTTATTCCACTTTTTGTGTTTTTTTTAAATATAATTTTTCAAATGTGCCACCGACCGTAAAAGAATTGGCCAGGTTGCACTTCGGACACCCCTGGATTATCTCATTGCGATAATAATGCGACCAAGAAAAAAGTATCTGTAATGCTTGAAATTAACAAAATACTGTAAATCTTACATGTTATCATGAATGCTAGTTACTACATTACATATATACTGTACTTAAAGCATGTATATAAAGTGTTGATGGAGGTTTTTAGAGCGCTTTAAAGGCGGAATATATCATTGTTCACCGCCTCTTACGAGCAGTTTTTCAGTGTTTAGTATGCACAGAAAAGGTAAAGACGTGCGTTCTTGCCTCACATAGGTATGATGGATGATGGGCAACATTTCTAAACAAGTGCAGTTCCACTTCAATCAAAGTCAAGCTTTTTCACTAAACACCATGTGAATCAGTTTATGTTATAAAATGTCACTTTCTTCTATTTACCTGATCCCTTCCAAATAGTTGGGACATTTACAGTACGCTGCAGTGAATTTAAAAACAATTTTATCTTAGCAAATGATGGAAAGATTGTAGTCGGTATATCAACACAAATTATTCCTGGCAAAAAAGTGCCGCACAAAATCCTAGGACCAGTTTAAAATTGCAGGAATGTGCTTTTCATTCTAAATGCAACCAAAAATATCGGCGCAAGAAACTAAAAAGTAGGGGCGGGGTTTGCACTAATTCTCTTTCGTTTCTTTGGTTTTGACAGTTGGGCAGATTTGTTGAGCGTGCAGATAGTTGATAGTGGAATAGAAAGGACCCGAAGCTGTGTAGCTTTTGGGGAAATATACAGTAATTGTATTTTTCTTACATCTTACAGATAGATCGGGACAAGCAGCGATGCTTTGTGGTGTTTGAGGATCAATCCAAATCGTGGGTCTTGTGGAAGGACATTCAAACAGGTAGGAGTATATACATGTCTACAATATCTGATTTTTGTACCCAGCTGCTGAGTTTGATGGTCTGTCTGGTTTAATACTGGTTATTCGGTTACGCCCATCTAATAAAGACCTATATTCCTGCTGACATCACTGAGTCTAAACCAGGGGTTGGCCAAACTTTTTGACTTGGGGGCCTGCATTGGGCAAAAAAAAAATGTGTCCAAAAGCAGACTGCATGTACAGTAACAAATATGCATGTCTTTTTTTGTGTGTATATCTGTCATAATTTATATATATATATATATGTATGTATGTATGTATGTATGTATATATACAGGTGTATATATATATATATATATATATCATAATTTCTATGTTATATAGTTATGAAGTTTATGTACTTATTTAGGTATTAAATATATGTGTAAGGTAATTCAATAAGCATCTAAATAAATTTGATAGCGAAATCACTACACTAACTTTTTTTTTAGTATTACAGTATTTATTGTACCTCTGTGTGCGGTCTCAGAGTGATCTGTGATCACATTTACACAGCTGTTTTTACACGTAATTTGCAATGCTTTAAGTCTGCATATTAATTTCATACCAAATTGAAGTGGGAAGTTTTCCAAACATGTAAAAATACAGTACAACCTGCGGTAAAGCCATATTTTCCAGGGTGATCATCAATACGCTGTAATAAGGATGTGTGCACACACGCACACACACACAGACACGCGGACACGCATACAGTACACAAATACACACATTGCAATGTTTTTTCCGCTGCACAGCATAGCATTGATTGTGACGTAACAACAATCATTTGTACCAAAATACCACTTCAGTTTGCAATGATTAAACCAATCTGTAACAGACTGAACTATACGTATCTTCAACTACATGGGACAGCGTAGCTCGGGTGGCCGAGCAATTTGAGGGTCCCTGTTTCGATCCCGAGCTTCCGCCAGCCCAGTCACGGCCGTTGTGTCCTTGACACACTCATCCTAATGGGTCAGTGTGTGAATGTGGAAATAGTGTCAAAGCACTTTGACAACGCTACACAAGTATAACCAATTTACATATATATTTACATCAAATTAAACACACACCCCAACATCAGATCCTGAAAACAATACAATATTAACCCTTAGTGTGTGACCCCGGGAGGGACAAGGGGTAGAAGATGGATGGATGTCATCTCTTACATCTGAGGCAATCAAACTGGCAAGGGAGAAATGTGACTAGCTGTGTTTGGTGGCCATGTTGGCAGGAGAGTCACGTGACTCGTTGTTGGGGGCCATGTTGGCAGGAGAGTCACATGACTCGTTATTGGTGGCCATGTTGACTGGGGAGTCACGTGACCAGTTGTTTTTGGTGGCACTGTTGGCCGAAGAGTCGTGCGACTAGTTGTGTTTTGTGGCCATGTTGGCAGGGGAGTCACGTAACAAGTTGTGTTTGGTGTAGGGTTGCAACTAACAACTAATTTGATAATCGATTAATATGTCGATTATTACTTCAATTAATCGATTAATAATCGGATAAAAGAGACAAACTACATTTCTATCCTTTCCAGTATTTTATTGAAAAAAAACCCCAGCATACTGGCCCCAATGTTCTTTCAACTTGCCAAATAAAACAAGGAAAATGTTACAAAAAATTTTTTTTTTTTAATAAAGTGCACTATTGTCATGCACAATAGCAATATTTTTGCTTTGGGGAATTTCAAACCTGGCTACTACCTATTCCAACCATTCTGCAATGTTGGATGCTGAATGTCTTTCCTCTAGTGCAGAGGTCGGCAACCCGCGGCTCCAGAGCCGCATGCGGGTCTTTGACCACTCTGATGCGGCTCAGCTGCATACTTGCCGACCCTCCCGATTTTCCCAGGAGACTTACGGATCTCAGTGACTCTCCTAGAAATCTCCCGGGGAAAATATTCTCAGATTTTAACCCTAACAACTAAATTAAGGGCGTGCCCTAATGGCACTGCATTTATTGTCCTCTATAGCGTGTACAAACAGCGTGCCAGCCTGGCCACATGTTGTATGTAGCTTTTACTTGCACATGTAGGAGACAGCAAGGCATACTTGGTCAACAGCCACACAGCTTACACTGACGGTGACCGTATAAACCAACTTCAACACTGTTACGTTACAAATATGCGCCACACTGTGAACCCACTCCAAAAAAGAATGACAAACACATTTCTGGAGAACCTCCGCACCGTAACACAACATAAACACAACACAACAAATGCCCAGAATCCCATGCAGCCTTAACTCTTCCAGTCTACATTATACACCCCCGCTACCACCAAACCCCTGGTTAAATCATAGCACAAAGCAAAAAAAGCTTTGTATGCAGTGTTATTTCATTTTAAATTTTCAAAAGAGTTTTGTGGCTCCCATTGTTTTCTTTAATTTGTGAAACTTGTCAAAATGGCTCTTTGAGTGGTAAAGGTTGCCGACCCCTGCTCTAGTGGCATGGTCGTAAGGCAGATTGACTTCATGTTCCATTCGTCTCCAATGTAATGGCATGTATTGCCAAGGTAGGCTTCCATGGCTACACTTGTCCACACGTCAGTAGTGAGAGCAATTTTGCTCTGGGTGGCTTTTATGTCAGTCTACACTGCTTGGAATGTCTGCTCGTACTTCCTCTACATCACTTTGGTAAAATGGGTTCTCGAGGGAAGAGTGTAACCAGGGTTGAGGACGTGGATCATTTGTCTAAAACCTTCATCCTCCACCATTGATAGTGGCCTCATGTCAGTTACCAACATATTCAGGATAGCATCAGTCAATGCAGCCGCTTGCTGTGGTGTGCAGACCTTCCTTTGTACCAAGTCGCTAATGCTGGCTTGTTTCTTTCTGAAATGAGAGAAACCATATAATGAACCTACATAGTAGCATCATTTACATGTAACTCAATACATACTGTACATAGTTGATTTAATTAATATTTTTTTGACGTAAAAGGCAAATACGCCACCACATAAAAAAAAAAAAAGCTAAATTAAATAAATGGACATTGGGGTTGCAGCATACACCAATAATAACACAGAAATGTAACTCATCAGATCAGAACTGAATCAGATATTGTACACGTTTCTGTTGTGAATAATAAAGGATTCATTTTAGGCTGCTTCTGAATAATAGCATGAAATATTCCAGCACCTTCATAACGTTTAGTTATACTAAAGCGTCACTCAAATCTAAATATATTTGGTGGCCATGATGGAAACGAACCTGAGATATTTCTGTCCGTTATGTTTATTTCGAAATTGGTAACGGTGCGTTTTCTCTCTTAAAAGGGAGTCAAATGTGCCGGAGACACATTATCAGCACAGCGTTGCAACAAAGGGATAACGTTAACGTTACTCACAAAAAAGCTGAACTCATGAATGCCTGTTGCGACTCAAAACAACACAAAAAATGCACTCTCCAAGAAGTTCCTAACACTCTGAAAGTTAATACACAACAGTTGCTGCTTCGCTTCCTTAAAAAAAATCTCTTCGTTAACAAAATATTAAAAACACACAAAGACGGACACAAGAGATCAATGTACCCGGACTATGGACTTAAAGGCCTACTGAAATGAATTTTTTTTATTTAAACGGGGATAGCAGATCCATTCTATGTGTCGTACTTGATCATTTCGCGATATTGCCATATTTTTGCTGAAAGGATTTAGTATACAACGACGATAAAGTTCGCAACTTTTGGTCTCTGATAAAAAAAAAGCCTTGCCCCTACCGGAAGTAGCGTGACGTAGTCAGTTGTTCGCCTCTTCATATTTTCCTATTGTTTTCAATGCAGCTAGAGCGATTCGGACCGAGAAAGCGACGATTACCCCATTAATTTGAGCGAGGATGAAAGATTCATGGATGAGGAACGTTAGAGTGACGGACTAGAATGCAGTGCAAGACATATCTTTTTTCGCTCTGACCGTAACTTATACTACCGTTCAAAAGTTTGGGGTCACCCAAACAATTTTGTGGAATAGCCTTCATTTCTAAGAACAAGAATAGACTGTCGAGTTTCAGATGAAAGTTCTCTTTTTCTGGCCATTTTGAGCGTTTAATTGACCCCACAAATGTGAGGCTCCAGAAACTCTATCTGCTCAAAGGAAGGTCAGTTTTGTAGCTTCTGTAACGAGCTAAACTGTTTTCAGATGTGTGAACATGATTGCACAAGGGTTTTCTAATCATCAATTAGCCTTCTGAGCCAATGAGCAAACACATTGTACCATTAGAACACTGGAGTGATAGTTGCTGGAAATGGGCCTCTATACACCTATGTAGATATTGCACCAAAAACCAGGCATTTGCAGCTAGAATAGTCATTTACCACATTAGCAATGTATAGAGTGTATTTCTTTAATGTTAAGACTAGTTTAAAGTTATCTTCATTAAAAAGTACAGTGCTTTTCCTTCAAAAATAAGGACATTTCAATGTGACCCCAAACTTTTGAACGGTAGTGTAGGTACAAGCTGGCTCATTGGATTCCACACTCTCTCCTTTTTCTATTGTGGATCACGGATTTGTATTTTAAACCACCTCGAATACTATATCCTCTTGAAAATGAGAGTTCAGAATGCGAAATGGACATTCACAGTGACTTTTATCTCCACGACAATACATCGTTGACGCACTTTAGCTACGGAGCTAACGTGATAGCATCTGGCTCAAATGCAGATAGAAACAAAATAAATAAATCCCTGAGTGGAAGGATAGACAGAAGATCAACAATACTATTAAACCATGTACATGTAACTACACGGTTAATAATTCTCAGCCTGGCAAAGCTTAACAATGCTGTTGCTAACGACGCCATTGAAGCTAACTTAGCAACCGGACCTCACAGAGCTATGATAAAAACATTAGCGCTCCACTTACGCCAGCCAGCCCTCATCTGCTCATCAACACCCGTGCTCACCTGCGTTCCAGCGATCGACGGCGCGACGAAAGACTTCACCCGATCATCCGTGCGGTTGGCGGCTAGCGTCGGCTAGCGCGTCTGCTATCCAAGTAAGTCCTCCTGGTTGTGTTGCTACAGCCAGCCGCTAATACACCGATCCCACCTACAACTTTCTTCTTTGCAGTCTCCATTGTTCATTAAACAAATTGCAAAAGATTCACCAACGCAGATGTCCAGAATACTGTGGAATTATGAGATGAAAACAGAGCTATTTTGTATTGTTTTCAATGGGGTACCGATACTTCTGTTTCACTGGCTACGTCACGCGCATACGTCATCATCCAAAGACGTTTTCAACCGGAAGTTTCGCGGGAAATTTAAAATTGCACTTTATAAGTTAACCCGGCCGTTTTGGCATGTATTGCAATGTTAAGATTTCATCATTGATATATAAACTATCAGACTGCGTGGTCGGTAGTAGTGGGTTTCAGTAGGCCTTTAAAAAGTTACGTACCGTGAGTTCTTCCCTTCATCCATGGCTCCAACATGTTTCCTCTTCAGGTGCTCCTGAAGCAATGTTGTACTTCCGTGCCATGCACATTTTGCAGGAAACGGTCTTCTTTGAAGTCTTTAAAGTAAAGTGTTCCCACACTTTTGACGACTTAGGTCGTGCACTTTTCTCCGTTGAAGCAATAACCTCAATATGTTTCTCCGCTGAACTATCCGTACTGTTTTCCTCCGCCATTTTTCGAATGTTTCCAGGCAAAGGAGACGGCGTCGTCACGTGAGCTGCACATGACACATCATTGGCTGGCTTACTGCCACCTAATGAGACGTAGCCACAGCGCCCCCCTGGCGCTGTTTTGTACTGTTTTTGTACTTATTTTGATTATTGTTTCTCAGCTGTTTGTAAATGTTGCAGTTTATAAATAAAGGTTTATTTATAAAAATAAATAAAGTAGCCTCAGGGCATGCGCATAGCATATATCCAACGAATCGATGACTAAATTAATCGCCAACTATTTTTATAATCGATTTTAATCGATTAGTTGTTGCAGCCCTAGTTTGGTGGCCATGTTGGCATGGGAGTTACGTGATAAGTTGTTTTTGGTGGCCATGTTGGCAGGAGAGTCACGTGACTAGTTGTGTTTGGTGGCCATGTTGGCAGGGGAGTTATGTGATTAGTTGTGTTTGGTGGCCATGTTGGCAGGAGAGTCACGTGACTAGTTGTGTTTGGTGGCCATGTTGGCAGGAGAGTCACGTGACTAGTTGTGTTTGGTGGCCATGTTGGCAGGGGAGTTATGTGATTAGTTGTGTTTGGTGGCCATGTTGGCAGGAGAGTCACGTGACTAGTTGTGTTTGGTGGCCATGTTGGCAGGAGAGTCACGTGACTAGTTGTGTTTGGTGGCCATGTTGGCAGGAGAGTCACGTGACTAGTTGTGTTTGGTGGCCATGTTGGCAGGAGAGTCACGTGACTAGTTGTGTTTGGCGGCCATGTTGGCAGGAGAGCCACGTGGTTAGTTGTGTTTGGCGGCCATGTTGGCAGGGGAGTCACATTACTAGTTGTGTTGGGTGGCCATGTTGGCAGGAGAGTCACGTGACTAGATGTGTTGGGTGGCCATGTTGGCAGGAGAGTCACGTGACTAGATGTGTTGGGTGGCCATGTTGGCAGGAGAGTCCCGTGACTAGTTGTGTTTGGTGGCCATGTTGGCAGGGGAGTCACGTGACTAGTTGTGTTTGGTGGCCATCTTGGCAGGAGAGTCATGTGACCAGTTGTGTTTGGTAGCCATGTTGGCAGGAGAAGCAGCAGATAAAATTAATGTACCATGTTAGCTTCCAGGGTTCAGAGTTTACTACACATTTGACTCACACAAATATTGAAAGATACAACACAAAACTTACAGGTTAAACATAACCAATCTGTATAATGCACCTGCCATGATTTTTACATCGATAGTCATCCATAAGAATGTAAAAAGTTCCAGATTTAACAGTGTTTAGAATTACCTTATTAGCTTCTTGTCTCTAGTGGATCAGATATTGCCCCTTCCTGAGTGGTGAGACTACTGACATAAGATGTGTAAGTGGGACAGTATTGACAGTCAAAGTTGCATCAGATGTGAGAGATGACATCAGATATGTAAGTGGGACATTCAAAGTGCTAAGAATTAAAGGTTCATAAAAGAGTCCAAAAAAATGCTTGGGGCCATTTAAGGTCTCCACTCGTGGAAGAGAGAGTGGTGATACAAAAACTGCTATCTCTTAAAACTAATGGAAAATATAAAGAACATTTTAAATGGCCTAATGTCACAAACATGTTTTATGAGGAATACTTGGAATATGAAATTATTCCAACTCTTTGTTTTAATGATTTTGAAAAATAACAACCAAGCTTATTGCAAAACGCATTGATTTAATTGGGTTAATTTTTGACCCCACTCGTGGAAGAGTGTAGGTATTTGGTAGATTGTGCTATCAAGCAGCTAAATTTAAGGTAATCTCCCCACCCCCATCATATATTAACCGCACCAGACAATAAGCTGCAGCTATATATGTTGTAAAATGATTTTTTTACACAGAAATATTTTGTAAACGTTTATATACATACCTGAATTGTTTCCAAACGGTGTTTGTAGCACGGCAGTAAAACAGGTGATCAAATAAAACAGAAGTCCTCATCATGGACCCACGAGCTGCGGAAGCTAGCTCTCCAATCAGCTAAACAGACTCAATAACTCCATGGTCACGTTTTGGTGAATTTACTGAGGAATTTGTGAAACTGAAACAATACAAACAGATTTCCATTGTAAGTTAATAATACTAACACCGACACTCGGTTAAAGTCCCAACAATTGTTACACACACAGTGGGTGTGGTGAAATTTGTCCTCTGCATTTGACCCATCCCCATGTTCACCCCCTGGGAGGTGAGGGGAGCAGTGAGCAGCAGCGTGAGCAGCAGCGTGCGCCGCGCTCGGGAATCATTTGGAGATTTAATCCCCAATGTAATGTAATGACGCTAGCTTAATTACATTACAATAGCACTTACAAATTTGCATGAAAATACTCTTACAGACATCACTCTTGGTGCGGTTTAGTAAGTAAGAATTGTTTTTAGTTATACTGTAAAACTTGCATACGTTGCTTGGAGCGATGAATGAAGACTCCATACAAGGAGAAACGCTATGGACGATTACAAGACAAAACGGGACTTCCAGTTTAAAACTTTAAACAGCAGGAAACACTTACCGGTATAGGTATTCACCCAGCAGCACCTGCTGTGAGTGAACTTGTCCAAAAGATGGTGCCATATCACAATAACACCATTTAAGTGTCTTTGCATGTGTTTAATAAACAATCCATAAATTAGCTGCACTGTTTTATAAGCCGCAGGGTTCAAAGTGTAGGAAAAAAGTAGCAGCTTAATGTACGATCGAAACAACACCGCTAAGTTAGCAACACTGATCACTCCTGCCCCGTCGTCTTATTTGTGGCAGACCATGTGCAAGCAGGGTGTTGCGAGAATTGCCCTGAAGATGCATACCGCCACCTACTGTACATTCCCAGACAGTCCCATTATAATGTGTTTATGAGCGAACGCAAAGAGGTAGCGCCAAATCTATTTGTGGTGGTCCCAAGTTTTTTGTGTGGCACAGAAACACCATAAATAGATTTGCTCTCACTGCATCAACGGGGGTTTCTTTATGTAGCTGAAAACATAGGGTGTTATATTTGGTTTAGTTTGACTATTGCGCGGCTCTAAACACTGTGACACATGTCCATTTAAGGAGACGAAGATGAGGAC
Source organism: Entelurus aequoreus (assembly GCF_033978785.1). Classification (NCBI taxonomy): domain Eukaryota; kingdom Metazoa; phylum Chordata; class Actinopteri; order Syngnathiformes; family Syngnathidae; genus Entelurus; species Entelurus aequoreus. Next base: position 18,178,341 of record NC_084746.1, on the reverse strand, counting down.
GAGGATGAAGACGATGACATGGTCTGCTCCATATGTCAAGAAGAAACTTCAGAGGAACCCAATGAGATTGTCATTTGTGACAAATGTGGGCAAGGTATACCAGGCACTGAATCTAAACCGGATGGAATGTTTCTCTGTATTCTTCAAACAACTACGATGTGTAAATATTTGTCGCCTAGGCTACCATCAGCTGTGCCACGCCCCCATAATTGATGCTGCGGTCATTGACTCGGACGACAAGTGGCTCTGCTGTGATTGTGTCCTCACTGCTTTTCCAAAGGTAGGTTTTGTTTTGGATGTTTGCTTTTCAAGTGAGTAGAAGCCAAAGAGGTAAGTTGCTCTGTTTTTGAAGCAGGAAGAACCACAACACCTGGAGCTGTCCTTCCCGTACGCCCTGGAGGGACTGGAGTGGGATGAAGACCACACAACCAACACACAACAGTGCTACTGCTACTGCGGAGGTCCAGGAAAGTGAGTGACCCAAAAAGATGAGAACACAATATCAAGCAGTTTTATGATTTGTTGTATGACAACTCCTGAGAGGGACCAGCAAGATGATCTTTTTATCTTTTGTAGCTGGTACCTGAAGATGATGCAGTGCAGTCGATGTGAGCAGTGGTTCCACGAAGCCTGCCTCCATTGCTTACAGATGCCTATGCTCTATGGAGACAGGTGATAAACCGCTTTTCTCACTTAAACATAATTACGTCACGGCTAACTACAATAGTGGACAACACCAAGTCGTAATGTTTTTATCTACAGTAAAACTAAAGAGCGTGGATTTAATTTCTTAGTTTTGCCTAAACCTTTAATTTCTTAATGACGGCGATTTCTTTTTAACAAACTGCCATTTTACCCAAAGAGTCGAGCTGCAATTAGTAGTAGGGTTGTATATACGTACTTTTTCATTTCCGTGTGATTCCAATATCAGAGCCTTCGGTATTTTCCGTTACTGATATAAATCGGATACTATATCAGCACGAAACATAGTGCATACTTTTATTGTTTTGTAGTGTGGAATGTTAGAAAAGGCTTGATCAAGTGAAATTACCTCAAGAACACTAGTAGGTATGAAAAACACTAACCTTATGACAGAATTATGTGGTCTTTAAATTTGAAGTGGACTGGTAATTTGTTTTTGGCGACAGCTAATGGTCACAATATTTCATTTAGTTAAGTTTATGAGTCATGACGCTGTAAAGTGAATGATCCAGACACTTTGTTTTTGGATACTTTTTAGTACGCTTCTACCTCAGAGACTTTGTAAATAATATGCAACTATTATTATTTGATACTTATGTCGGACCTGTGTGTGTATGTATGAAGGTATGTATATATATATATACACACAGTGTGTGTGTGTGTGTGTGCATATATATATATATATATATATATATATATATATATATATATATATATATATATATATATATATATATATATATATATATATATATATATATATATATATATATATATATATATATATATATATATATATATATATATATATATATATATATTTTTTTTTTTTCTTTTTCTCCATCCATCCATTTTCTACCGCTTTCGGCGTCGCGGGGGATGCTGGAGTCTATCTCTGCTTCATATTACAAGTAATTTGAAAATCGCAATGCTTGAAGTCTGCATATTAATTTCATATGATATTAAAGTGGGAAGTTTGCCAAACATGTAAGAATGCAGTACAACCTTTGGTAAAGCTGTATTTTCGAGGGAACCTTCAACCGTCAATACGCTGTTATATGGATGTGCGCACACATAGACATGCATTCATAATTACACTCATTCTGACACTTTTTGACACATAGTGTTGATTGTGAAGTAACAACAATCATTTGTACCAAAATAACACTTCAGTTTGCATTGATTAATGCAAGCTATAACAGACTGAACAACAACACATATGTTCAACTACATCAACTTCAACAACCCCCCGCTCCCACATCAGACCCTGACGACAATGCAATAAGAAGTATAAACGATAAAATATTGAATATTATGAATGTGTGAAAGTTTGACTCTTACTTTTAGTTCCCTGACGACCTGCTTCAAGTTTTGTAATCAATCAGAAATATCAAGCAGCTAAAATGCACCAAAAATATGGGGAAGTGTAGAGTGTTTTACATATCACCCATTATGCGCTGCAATAGATTTATATGTGTAATTTTAAATTATGTATAGTGATTGAACATGTTTTATAATGTCCACAAAGTTCGATGAGCAGGAGGTGTGTTGTGTGTTGACTTTATTTGTTGGTTATAGTTAATTTACACCATGAGTTGGAAAAGTTATTTGTATTGGGTCATATAAATTGATGCTGTGCTCAATCTGTTTCCAAATGAAACTAATGTTCGTTGACCATTGATTCTATCTTCAAATGTATATGACAGGGGACCAAATTTAGGCAAAAACGCGCTGCGGGCCGATTTTGTTGTAAAACGTGCAATGTCTTGCGGGCCAAGTGCGGCCGTGGGCCGTAGTTCGGACACCTCTGGACATCCAGGATGGTGTAATATATAAAGATGCATATAATCTAACACAGCGTTTAAAGAGTTTTTTAATGTACAACCTGATATATGTTGTCTGTTTACCTTTTAGGTTTTATGTTTTTGTTTGTTCTGTTTGCAACGGTGGCTCAGAGTATCTCAGTCGACTACCTCTCCAATGGTAAGATACTTTTTCAACGGCATCAAAAAAATATCTTGATAAGCAAAACATGTTTTTGATTAATCAATGTGAAAACTGAAATATGACAAAACATTCCTGCCATCTGCATATGGAAGTACAATTGTCTCACATCAACTTACACTACCGTTCAAAAGTTTGGGGTCACCCAAACAATTTTGTGGAATAGCCTTCATTTCTAAGAACAAGAATAGACTGTCGAGTTTCAGATGAAAGTTCTCTTATTCTGGCCATTTTGAGCGTTTAATTGAGCCCACAAATGTGATGCTCCATAAACTCAATCTGCTCAAAGGAAGGTCAGTTTTGTAGCTTCTGTAACGAGCTAAACTGTTTTCAGATGTGTGAACATGATTGCACAAGGGTTTTCTAATCATCAATTAGCCTTCTGAGCCAATGAGCAAACACATTGTACCATTAGAACACTGGAGTGATAGTTGCTGGAAATGGGCCTCTATAAACCTATGTAGATATTGCACCAAAAACCAGACATTTGCAGCTAAAATAGTCATTTACCACATTAGCAATGTATAGAGTGTATTTCTTTAAAGTTAAGACTAGTTTAAAGTTATCTTCATTGAAAAGTACAGTGCTTTTCCTTCAAAAATACGGACATTTCAAAGTGACATCAAACTTTTGAACGGTAGTGTATATATATCAATATGATATTAATACATATGCATATATTAATAAATATGCAAATACACATGTGATATACAAATAAATAATTTGTATAAATAAACGTGTATTTGTAAAAATATTTTTGAGATTTGAAAATATATACAAAAAATTTGTGAATATAAAAATGTGACGTACAAATAAATCAAGAATTTGTATAAATAAACGTGTATTTGTAAATGTATTTTTGAGATTTGAATGTAAATATGCATGATTTTGTAAGTGTATTTGTATTGAATTTGCATATGTGGATCGCTTTTTTGCTTTTGTGTCTGAGACATTTCTACCACAAACCAGATGCACAAATAAATGTGACCGAGTTTGAATGTGGATTTACACACTCCCCTGAACAACCAGCAGAGGGCACTGCAGCCAGAGCGGTCTGGGTCACAGACATGGTCAGATACTGGTGAGCCAATCAGAGGCACACTAGGGAGGGTCATATAGTGGATTAAATGGATGGATAAGTAATGACTAGTATTGATAACTGTTTCAGGTGTGTTGTAATAGTGCCATGGTTGTATCTACTAGATAGTTTAGTCAGTCACTCAGCTTTTACAGGTGTTGATGTGACGATGATGTCTGGCAACGTTAGCCAGCTAGCAGCTAACGAAGTAGAGCTAAGGCCAAGGCTATTAAGGCCTACTTCACTAGTAGTAGTAGTACTGAAATTAGGGGTGTGGGAAAAAATCGATTCGAATTCGAATCGCGATTCTCCCGCTGTGCGATTCAGAATCGATTCTCATTTTTAAAAAATCTATTATTATTATTATTTTTATTTTTTAAATTAATCAATCCAACAAAACAATACACAGCAATACCATAACAATGCAATCCAATTCCAAAACCAAACCTGACCCAGCAACACTCAGAACTGCAATAAACAGAGCAATTGAGAGGAGACACAAACACGACACAGAACAATCCAAAAGTAGTGAAACAAAAATGAATATTATCAACAACAGTATCAATATTAGTTACAATTTCAACATAGCAGTGATTAAAAATCCCTCATTGACATTATCATTAGATATTTATAAAAAAAGAACAATAGTGTCACTGTGGCCTACACTTGCATCGCATCTCATAAGCTTGACAACACACTGTGTCCAATATTTTCACAAAGATAAAATAAGTCATATTTTGGTTAATTTAATAGTTAAAACAAATTTACATTATTGCAATCAGTTGATAAAACATTGTCCTTTACAATTATAAAAGCTTTTTACAAAAATCTACTACTCTGCTTGCATGTCAGCAGACTGGGGTAGATCCTGCTGAAATCCTATGTATTGAATGAATAGAGAATTGTTTAGAATCGGGAAAATATCGTTTTTTAATCGAATCGTGACCCCAAGAATCGATATTGAATCGAATCGTGGGACACCCAAAGATTCGCAGCCCTAACTGAAATGCTGTATCTGTATATTACTGGAAGATCTTTTTTTTCTCCTAATTCCACTTTTACTTCGTTAGATATTTTGGATGTTGCCAGACGTTGTGGTCACATCAACACCTGTAAAAGCTGAGTGACTGACTAAACTATCTAGTAGATACAACCATGGCACTACTACAACACACCAGAAACAGTTATCAATACTAGTTATTACTTACCCATCCAATTAATCCACTATATGACCCTCCCTAGTGTGCCTCTGATTGGCTCGCCAGTGTCTGACCATGTCTGTGACCCAGACCGCTCTGGCTGCAGTGCCCTCTGCTGGTTGTTCAGGGGAGCGTGTAACTCCACATTCAAACTCGGTCACATTTATTTGTGCATATAAGTTGATGTGAGACAATTCTACTTCCATATCTGCAGGGCTGGAGTAGAACAGAATAGCCATTCATTCCTTGTCCATGCATTATCTAGTAACTAACTATCTGGTTTCACTGATTACTCACTTAAACCAAACATTACAGATAAATTACATTACACCCGTCTATCTCTGTATTTTTTATTATGGTCAAACAAATATAACAATGCCACAAAAGTAATGTAGAGCATTGCAGGGAGGATGTGACACACCTGAGCCTGTACAACCTGACTATGATCCACAAGAAGAAGTACTTTGACTCTGAGATGGACCTGATGGCTTACATCAACAACAACTGGGAGCTTCTGCAGCTTGGGGAGGTAATTGCTGATCAAAAATGATGACTATATGTGTATAAAGCAAGCCTATACATTTTATTATAATTATACATCCGTGTTTTGGATTTTTCCCATCTCTTGTAATGGATGGGTGTAATTTTAATAATTTTTAATTTTTATGTTGGACGTTTTTTATATTACATACAAAGTTCAATGAGCAGGTTGTGTTAAATGTGACCAAGTTTGTTGATTTTTTTTTTCCTGCACCTTCACCAGGGAAGGTTGTTAGGATTGGGTCATATAAGTACATGCTGTGATGTGTGCCCTAGCGAGTGCAGTTAATGGTAGAGTAATTTTCATTGGCCAACAGATGGTGACAACTTGTTAGCTAATAGACCACCAGCTATTTGTAAGTGATTTGAATACATCGCTCCGGCCGACCATATTACTTATTGAACTCGTGCTGTCAGAAGACGTCGTCTCGGCGGGCCGTAGTTTGGATACCGCTGCACTAAAGTAAAGAATAATAAAGTGTGATTTATTTTTCTTTAAATCAATCTCTCGTATTATTTTTTGTTATTATTGGCACTGTTCGATGTCACATGTGGAATTGGAATTGTTGTATCACAGCAAGGGATTGGAATTGACAAGAGTTTTACGATTCCGATTCCACTTTCAATCCTGCTTAACGGTTTACTTTTTTATCGATTCTCTTTTGAATAAAAAGATAGCAAACAAGTTGATTAGCATCAACTTTGTGTAGTTTTAATTTAATTATTGTAGTAATAAACAAAATACAACATAAAATATTCTGTGACATAAAAATGTAAAGTAACATTTAAAACATTTTTCCAATAAAAAGTTGTTTTTTAATGTATATATGCTGAGCGCTCAGAAGTACAACTAGGTCACAGAAAACACAAGCAAGTCAAGTAGACTGTGCAATTTTACAATCAAACTAGTATGAAAATTAACCATACTTGTGCAGAAAATTAAGCATATCTGCTTGTTTAGGAAGCATATGCGATGTATTTGACTCATCGCGGTGTCTCCAGCTGTGCTTGGAGTGGAAGGAGGCCTGTAGATTGCCGGTCAGCCGCAGTCTGGTCATGTGATGCATGAGAAACATTCATTTCAACATGATTTTAACATGATAGGCGTGTTGTTATCTTAGTTACATGCAGTATTAACAGCAGACGACTTGCTGCTGATTCACTTCCGTCTCGGAAGGGTCCAAAACGTGTCATTTATTCAGCGTTATCGCGTGATGTGTCTGCTCATGTTTCTGATAGTATTTTGTCAATTTGATGAAAAGTAGTGCAAGTTGCCCTGTTGTCTTACGTCTGTGCTGTTGATCGGCGCCGGGCGCGATGACGTCATGCGTGCCCACAGGCATCGATAAGGAAATTTTTAACAAAACTGCAAATGATTGCCAGGAAGTGAAACCCTTGTAGCCGGCTCTTAACAAATACGCACAGGCACGTATGCATGAACCTGTTTAAAACTTGACTGTCTTTCAACAGCTTTCCCGCACGCCAAGATCAATGCGCTATGCTTGTGTACAAGAGGCATTAAACAGCAACACAGCCAAGTAGGTTGTTACAATCTGTTCAAAACATCTTTTACAATATTGACAAAGGCCTGGATGTTGATCTGTGCCCTTCTGTGCACCTGTCAGGTTCATGTCGGGAAAGGAGGTGAAGAAGAAGAAGCACTTGTATGGGCTGAGGGTTCGATTCCCTCCCGCTCCCCCGAGTGCTGAACAAGCAGGCAGCAGACTGCTGAAGCTTTCCCACCGGGAGATGCCGGTCCATTCCAACAAAGCCCCATCTGCTTTGACGTAAGCTACAATATGATTTTGGAAGACTCCATTGCAGCTCCTGGCGTCATGCTGTCAAGTCAGATTTGAAATGTTTCCTGCAGTGCTTTAACCAACGGTGCGCAGAAGTCCAAAAAGAAGTCGAAGAAGCAAGCGACTCGGTCTCTGGAGAGGCAGGCCAAACGCAGACGCTCCTGTGAACTCTTGTCCCGGGTTAGTACTGTACATTTGCATTAGGGGTGTAATGATTGGCTTTAAAGGCCTACTGAAATGAATTTTTTTTAATTTAAACGGGGATAGCAGATCCATTCTATGTGTCATACTTGATCATTTCGCGATATTGCCATATTTTTGCTGAAAGGATTTAGTAGAGAACGACGACGATAAAGTTCGCAACTTTTGGTCGCTGATTAAAAAAAGCCTTGCCTATACTGGAAGTAGCGTGACGTCACAGGAGGAAGGACTCCTCACATTTTCACATTGTTTACAATGCAGCGAGAGAGATTCGGACCGAGAAAGCGACGATTACCTAATTAATTTGAGCGAGGATGAAAGATTTGTGGATGAGGAAAGTGAGAGTGAAGGACTAGAGAGGCAGTGCAGGACGTATCTTTTTTCGCTCTGACCGTAACTTAGGTACAAGGGGTTCATTGGATTCCACACTTTCTCCTTTTTCTATTGTGGATCACGGATTTGTATTTTAAACCACCTCGGATACTATATCCTCTTGAAAATGAGAGTCAAGAACGCGAAATGGACATTCACAGTGACTTTTATCTCCACGACAATACATCGGCGAAGCTCTTTAGCTACTGAGCTAACGTGATAGCATCGGGCTCAAATGCAGATAGGGGTTTATTTATTTTGTTTCTGACTGGAAGGATAGACAGAAGATCAACAATACTATTAAACCATGGACATGTAAATACACGGTTAATAATTTCCAGCTTGGCGAAGCTTAACAATGCTGTTGCTAACGACGCCATTGAAGCTAACTTAGCTAGGGGACGGCGGCGGCAGCGGGCGTTGTAGCTTTCAACGGCACCCCGGCCGCCATCAGAGTCGGCAAGAAACATATATTTCCCCAAAGTTACGTACGTGACATGTACATAGCGACACGCACGTACGGGCAACTGATCAAATGTTTGGAAGCCAAAGCTGTACTCACGGTAGCGTGTCTGATATCCATCTCAAAGTCCTCCTGGTTGTGTTGCTGTAGTCTGCCGCTAATACACCGATCCCACCTACAGCTTTCTTCTTTGCAGTCTCCATTGTTCATTAAACAAATTGCAAAAGATTCACCAACACAGATGTCCAGAATACTGTGGAATTTTGGGATGAAAACAGAGCTTATTTGTATTGGATTCAATGGGTCCGAATACATCCGTATCAACCATTGACGTCACGCGCATACGTCATCAAATCTAGACGTTTTCAACCGGAAGTGTGGCGGGAAATCTAAAATTGCACTTTATAAATTAACCCGGCCGTATTGGCATGTGTTGCAATGTTAAGATTTCATCATTGATATATAAACTATCAGACTGCGTGGTCGGTAGTAGTGGGTTTCAGTAGGCCTTTAACAACGATTCCATTCAATATTTGTGGTTGACAATTTCATTCAGGGACAATATTACTTTTTTGAAACGACTAAGTGAGTTTAAATGGATTTAGTATCTTTTTAGCAAAAAAATAAGCAGTGTGACTGTGAAATAAATAGTGGACACTGCAGTTGAAGTTTCCTATATTCCTGTTATTTCTTGTGAGGAATGATGTATAAATGAATTATGATACAAACAAGCAAGTAAGCAACAATGAATTGCCAATGCATTCACATTTTATTTCAATACAGTGCAACCAACACTTAAGGCTAAATTAACCAGAGGAAACCTTTTCTGCTCACATTTACATCATTCAAGAAATGTTCAATAATAGCATAGTAACCAACATTTTACAGAAGATCTACCTATTTTGTTTACAACATGAAATAATACAATATTATCAAAACTAAAGTGCAACCAACAGTTCAGTTAGAATTAACAGTATATTTACCTGCTATTGTTGCTGTTTTACTACAAACCCCGTTTCCATATCAGTTGGGAAATTGTGTTAGATGTAAATATCAACGGAATACAATGATTTGCAAATCCTTTTCAATCCATATTCAATTGAATGCACTACAAAGACAAGATATTTGATGTTCAAACTCTAAACTTTTTTTTTTTTTTTGCAAATAATAATTAACTTAGAATTTCATGGCTGCAACACGTGCCAAAGTAGTTGGGAAAGGGCATGTTCACCACTGTGTTATATGGCCTTTCCTTTTAACAACACTCAGTAAACGTTTGGGAACAGAGGAGACACGTTTTTTTAAGCTTCTCAGGTGGATTTCTTTCCCATTCTTGCTTGATGTACAGCTTAAGTTGTTCAACAGTCCGGGGGTCTCTGTTGTGGTATTTTAGGCTTCATAATGCGCCACACATTTTCAATGGGAGACAGGTCTGGACTACAGGCAGGCCAGTCTAGTACCCGCACTCTTTTACTACAAAGCCACGTTGATGTAACACGTGGCTTGGCATTGTCTTGCTGAAATAAGCAGGGACGTCCATGGTAACGTTGCTTGGATGGCAACATATGTTTCTCCAAAACCTTTATGTACCTTTCAGCATTGATGGCGCCTTTACAGATGTGTAAGTTACCCATGTCTTGGGCACTAATACACCCCCATACCATCACAGATGCTGGCTTTTCAACTTTGCGCCTATAACAATCCGGATGGTTCTTTTCCTCTTTGGTCCGGAGGACACGACGTCCACAGTTTCCAAAAACAATTTGAAATGTGGACTCGTCCGACCACAGAACACTTTTGCACTTTGTATCAGTCCATCTTAGATGAGCGCAGGCCCAGCGAAGCCGACGGCGTTTCTGGGTGTTGTTGATAAACGGTTTTCGCCTTTCATAGGAGAGTTTTAACTTGCACTTACAGATGTAGCGACCAACTGTAGTTACTGACAGTGGGTTTCTGAAGTGTTCCTGAGCCCATGTGGTGATATGCTTTACACACTGATGTCGCTTGTTGATGCAGTACAGCCTGAGGGATCCAAGGTCACGGGCTTAGCTGCTTACATGCAGTGATTTCTCCAGATTCTCTGAACCTTTTGATGATATTACGGACCGTAGATCAGACCTGGGCATTCTGCGGCCCGCGGGCCACATCCGGCCCTTTGTGCGTCCCTGTCCGGCCCGCGTGAGGCCAATCATAAATTACAAAATAAATTTTAAAAAGTATCTATGTCGAGTGTGCAATACAACAGTGCTGCTTTTGTTTTGAAAAGCGTTATTTGTATTACTTCCGTGTGGACGTATGCTCGTGCGCGATTGTGAGTGAATGTGAACAGCTGCAATCACAAATTACAAAATAAAGTTGAAAAAACATCTATGTCGTGCGCGCAATACAACTGTGCTGCTTTTATTTTGAAAAGTGTTATTTATGGGCGTAAGTCCGTGTGTAACCTGTGAGTGAAGGTGCAAAGCAACAAGTGATGCACGGTTTACACCCGAGACGCTAAAAAGAGAAAAGTTGATGACGAATGGCGTGTTTTCAACAAGACATGGACTGTCAATCAACGTTCCCTCTAAGGTGCGCTTTGCGCAATTGCGCACTGCTCAAGCATCCTCTGCGCACAGCAAATATTTGCCGCGCACCAAATCAAATCCCATCTGAATTCTAAACAAAATAAACACATTTATTCTGTGTAATTTTGCAATGCAACTTTGAGTGATAGTGACAACAAGCGGCCCTAACGGTGTTCGTCAACACCGTTCAATTGAACACCGTTCAATTATTGTAACGTCTATCGAGATGCTTCGAGGCCAGGAATTATATCGATCACTTTGAGCAAAACTGTTTATATTCGGCCATAACCACACCAAAAACATGAGTAAAACACTACTATCTCGAAAAACTAGTCATTTTCTGCCGTACAAACCAGGCCAAAACCAACTTGTCATCTGTCACCAACACGCATACCACTAAACCACTGGTGCGTTTATGGCCACACAAAAAGTCGGACAACTCAAACACCACACAAAGTTACACTATGACTCCTCAGTCATACGTGTGCTTATTTTACTGTCAGTTATTATTAATGTTAATTTATTGATATTAATCATGGAATGCTGTTACTAGAGAAAGTTACAGGAGTGCACACTTCATCCTATGCTTACGTTTCATTGTGCAACATGAGGATGTTTAAGGGGAACTAAATGTGATCTCTGAAAGGGGTACAAATGATTTCCAAAGCAGTGCTTTTGGTATAAAGTTAAGTTAGGTTAAATGAAAGTATTATTATTATTATTATTATTATTATTTATCTTACGGTATATATCAAAAATAATATTGAGCAAAATTTAATTGAAATATTGTCGATGTGGCCCTCCAGCAGTGCTCGGGTTGCTCATGCGGCCCCCGGTAAAAATTAATTGCCCAACCCTGCCGTAGATGGTGAAATCCCTAAATTCCTTGCAATAGCTGGTTGAGAAAGGTTTTTCTTAAACTGTTCAACAATTTGCTCACGCATTTGTTGACAAAGTGGTGACCCTCGCCCCATACTTGTTTGTGAATGACTAAGCAATTCATGGAATCTACTTTTATACCCAATCATGGCACACACCTGTTCCCAATTTGCCTGTTCACCTGTGGGATGTTCCAAATAAGTGTTTGATGAGCATTCTTCAACTTTATCAGTATTTATTGCCACCTTTCCCAACTTCTTTGTCACGTGTTGCTGGCATCAAATTCTAAAGTTAATGATTATTTGCAAAAAAAATTTTTTTTATCAGTTTGAACATCAAATATGTTGTCTTTGTAGTATATTCAACTGAATATGGGTTGAAAATGATTTGCAAATCTTTGTATTCCGTTTATATTTACATCTAACACAATTTCCCAACTCATATGGAAACGGGGTTCGTACATAGAAATAATACAAATACAATATTAATGTAAAAAATTAAGTGCAACCAAATATCTTCAGGTTAAATGAGCAGTGATTTGACCTGCTACTGCTCACGTCCAATGTGTAGGTCGTTTAAAGCACTCTTGAAAGACAAAACTAAAGTTTGAAGCGAGCGTGCTGACTCATCTCGCATCACATTCGACCTCCTATGACGCCAACACTCCGACATGAGGAGTGAACAAATATTCAAACTGTTACACTACATTTGAAAAAACAGCAGTGGAGTAATATTCAACAAAAGAGCAAGTGTAACCAACTCCAACTTTGTGCTGCTTCTCCATGAACGCTGCTTTGCCTGGGCGGACGGCATGTGACCAATGGCGCCACAGGTGCTTTGAGAGATTTGTTATAGTGCCGTTGTATTTCAATCAATCAATCAATCAATTAATCAATGTTTACTTACTGTATATAGCCCTAAATCACGAGTGTCTCAAAGGGCTGCACAAGCCACAACGACATCCTCGGCTCAGGGGCCGTATTTATCAAGCGTCTTAGAGTGCCATTTTACACTTAAGTCCTGAGAATTTGCGAAATATAGTCCTACTCTCAAACTTAAGAATAAAAGCTATTTATCAACTTTCTTAAATCTAAGAATCACTCCTAATCTCCACGATATTTAAGAGACCTTCAGAGGTGTCCTAAGTGGTTAGGAGTTGCCAGCAAGGGATGGCACTGAGGCGAGAGAGACGTGCGGGAACGTTCAGGGAGCGGAAGGATGTCCTGGCTTTGTTTGATGACGAGCAGCTGATCAAACGGTATCGTTTAGACAGAGCGGGTATTATTTTTATATACTGTGTGTATATATATATATATATATATATATATATATATATATATATATATATATGTGTATATATATATATATATATATATTATTATATATATAGAGCCACCCACACCAGTTTCAAATTAATTGCCTAATTAATCAATTGGAAAGAAAAGGAAACATTTATTTTTGATTCATTGCCAATATTGTTTGTTTGTTTTGTATTATTTTGTAGTTTATTGTCAAAATATACACTCCCATTGTCCACTTAAATATTTCTAAGATATTTCTTTATTCTTAAACAAGGGATTCCCTTCCGTGATTGGTCATTTCTATGGACACAGAAATGACGTCACCTAAAATTCCGTTTACGGCACATAGTAATGTCGTAATTCAGCTCTGAGTGTGACACTTAAGATTCAGTCCTACACTTCGCTGAAAGTGTGAGTAAGGCGCTTGATAACTAACTTTTAAGTGCAGCTTTCAGCGAAGAATTTCTTTACTCATAAGTCAACTCTTAGCAGACTTCTAAAGAGTAATTCCTGATAAATACGGCCCCAGATCCCACATCAGGGCAAGAAAAAACTCAACCCAATGGGATAACAATGAGAAACCTTGTAGGGGACCGCAGATGTGGGGACCCCCCCTGGGCGACCGGTGCAATGGACGGCGAGTGGATCTAGTTAATAGTGTGAGAGTCCTGTCCATAGTGGGGCCAGCAGGGGATCATCTTGAGTGGGGACAAGTCCGCAGCGCAGAGACGTCCCCAACTGATGCACAGATGAGTGGTCCACCCCGGGTCCCGACTTTGAACAGATAGCGCGTCATCTGTGGTCACCTAATAACCTCTCCACGCAGCAGAGGGGGGCAGAGCAGAAAAAAGACGGCAGATCAACTGGTCTAAAATGGGGGTCTATTTAAAGGCTAGAGTATACAAATTAGTTTTAAGACGGGACTTAAATGCTTCTACTGAGGTAGCATCTCTGTTACCGGGAGGGCATTCCAGAGTACTGGAGCCCAAATAGAAAACGCTCTATAGCCCGCAGACTGTTTTTGGGCTCTGGGAATCCCTAATAAGCTGGAGTTCTTAGAATGCAGATTTCTTGCCGGAACTTATGGTACAATACAATCAGCAAGATGGGATGGAGCTAGACCGTTTTATACGTAAGTAGTAAAACCTTAAAGTCGCATCTTAAGTGCACAGGAAGCCAGTGCAGATGAGCCAGTATAGGCATAAAATCATCAAAATATCAATCGAATATAAATCAATCTATAGATATATGGATCGTTCTTAACACTTTTAAATTCTATGTATGTTCTACTGGGCGGGAGTCATACCTTTAGGCGCATGTTCGATTGTACTGGCTTCAGTGCCTCTGTTGACGCGTGGAAATGTACTTTGTCCATTTGACAGGAGCTGAAAAAGCCCCTCCCACTAGAATCCCACTCATTGGCTTGCTTTACTTCTATCAAGTAAGTATAAAACTCTGATGGTCGCCTTTTAAATCTCTTGTGTGAAACATCTGCACATTGATGAGTTCTCCTGTCACACTTTTGCTGTGTTTCTGTTGACCTTTTTTGTTAAATAATGATAAATGGGTTGTACTTGTATAGCGCTTTTCTACCTTCAAGGTACTCAAAGCGCTTTGACAGTATTTCCACATTTACCCATTCACACACACATTCACACACTGATGGCGGGAGCTGCCATGCAATGCGCTAACCAGCAGCCATCAGAGGCAAAGGGTGAAGTGTCTTGCCCAAGGACACAACGGACGTGACTAGGAAGGTAGAAGGTGGGAATTGAACCCCAGTAACCAGCAACACTCCGATTGCTGGCACAGCCACTCTACCAACTTCGCCACGCCGCCCCGTTGCTCATCTTCTCTTTGCGCCCAACACAACAGGAGTGACAGATCTTTACCGTCATCTCAAGCCTCAGATGTGGAGTCTATCGGAGCCCTGAGCACCACAGAAACTACCTCAACGAGCCTTTCCAGGCAGTCCAGGTATGGCGCCCATACAGTCCCTCCCTATTAATGAAATACTAAATTAACATTAGAACTTCTATCAAACACCCATCCAGCCTATGTAGCTCAAGCAAGACCCGGTCGACAACCTCCACCTTGCCCATTTCCCCTCCACCTATCAAAAGAAAACGCGGGCGGCCACGACGGGCCTTGCAGCCCCCCAACGCAGCCATGCTCTCCCCCAGCCCAGTAGAACCAAACCCTTCGTCTACGGAGATGCCGAGCCCGCTCCCAGGGCTGCACTCCACGGACATAGTTCACGGCATGGACCCCAACAGTCAGCTGTCCCACCTCAAGAGCTCCATCAGCTCCTACTTCGGAACGGCAGGACGGCTGGCTTGCGGGGAGAAGTACAAAGTCCTGGCTCGACGGGTCACCCTGGACGGCAAGGTGCAGTACCTGGTGGAGTGGGAGGGCGTCACTGCCTCCTAGAGGTCCCCTGCGGGTTGTAATCAGAGCGTTAATGAACATGTATCTGTTTAGTTTAGATCCGAGTGCTATTAAGCTTTCTGCAAAGCCTACTGGTTCAGTGCAGTCCACTGTGAATATATTAACACAACTGAACTCATCTTTTTCTCAGTTCTTTCAAGTTTATTGCTAAAAACAAGGCTTTGGCTTTCAACTATTTGTATGTATTTGCGCTTTTGCCATTCTTTTATGTTGCTTTGAGTGTTCACAACAAACCCTGAATTATGCATAAATTGTTCGATGCACTGCACTTGTAGGCTTTCAGTGAACCTTTTATGGTGAATTATTTTAAACCCAGTGATACTCTTGTCAATTGCAAAGCAGCCGAGTATAAACGGGCGCGTGTTTAGGTTGAGGAAGGGAGGGATGTTGTTTTGCCATGGAGGTCACACCGTGAACCTTTGTGTCCACGTGGGTATTTTGTGTACAGTATTTGTTATAACATCCCTCCTTCACATAAAGTTCCCAGCTGTGAGTACTTCTTACTGTATTTGGCATATGTATTAAGTTCAGTTTTGGAAAGTACACTTATGTGTGTGCTTTTCAAGAGGCACTTAAACATGCTGCTGCAAACTTGTATTGTTTTATATAGAACTATATACATTTATTTTTACAATTTCCACTTTTTCTCTATGTATGTCTGCAATTCAGCTCGGCAGACGTCTTTTTTCTAATCTCACAGTAACCGGATAATATTAAATGCTCAAATTATAGCAGCATTCCTTATCGTTGATTAAAAGTTACTTTGTGCTGGTCCTAGCATCAAAATGTGTAAAAAAAAAAAAAAAAAGCTTCTGTTTTTAGCTTTGATAAGGAAACACACTATAAAGCAATGCGATTACACTCTTTATTGACCTTTTGAGTTTTTATGTTTTGTACTTAAATAAAAAAAAAATGCATCAGATTAATTTGTCACATAAATTTCCACTCTGCGGCTAACAGGCTTGTTTGAGTTAATCCTGTCTTTGTTAAAATTGGACTGTGTAATTGAAATGTGTTATTGTGATGATTTGGACTCTGGTGTTTAAATCTTTTCAACAAGCAGCCTTTTTGGGGGACACAAGTCCTTTTTAATTTGAAATGTATTGTTTGTGTCTGGCTAATAAGGGCCACTGCAGCCAAAGAACGGTGATTAACCTGCTTGGCGACGATTAGTATTAGTCCACTTAATGTATCATGACACATGTTAAAGTGTTAATCCTGAAAACATTAAAGCACCATTTGTGATACGACCTGAGTGCTGCTTCTTTGTTGCTTTCTTTCAGGAATCTCAGTGGGTCTCAAACTTTTTCCAGTCAAGTACCCCTTAGTGCCTTGGGCACTAATACACCCCCATACCATCACAGATGCTGGCTTTTGAACTTTGCGCCTATAACAATCCGGAAAGTTATTTTCCTCCTTGGTCCAAAAACATTTTTAAATGTGGACTCGTCAGACCCCGGAACACTTTTCCACTTTGCATCAGTCCATCTTAGATGAGCTCAGGCCCAGCAAAGCCGGCAGGATTTCTGGGTGTTGTTGATAAATGGCTTTCGCTTTGCATAGTAATTTTAACCTGCACTTACAGATGTAGCAACCAACTGTAGTTACTGACAGTAGGTTTCTGAAGTGTTCCTGAGCCCATGTGGTGATATCCTTTACACACTGATGTCGCTTTTTGATGCAGTTCTGCCTGAGGAATTGAAGGTCTGTAATATCGCTTACGTGCAGTGATTTCTCCAGATTCTCTGAACCTTTTGATGATATTAAGTAGATGGTGAAATTCCTAAATTCCTTGCAGTAGCTCATTGAAAAATGTTCTTAAACTGGACAATTTGCGCATGCATTTGTTCACAAAGTGGTGACCCTCGCCCCATCCTTGTTTGTGAATGACTGAGCATTTCATGGAAGCTGCTTTTATACCCAATCATGGCACCCACCTGTTCCCAATTTGCCTGTTCACCTGTGGGATGTTCCAAATAAGTGTTTGATGAGCATTCCTCAACTTTCTTAGTCTTTTTTGCCACTTGTGTTAGCTTTTTTGAAACATGTTGCAGGCATCAAAATTCCAAATGAGCTAATATTCGCAAAAAATAACATTTACCAGTTCGAACATTAAGTATCTTGTCTTTGCAGTCTATTCAATTATATATAGGTTGAAAAGGATTTGCAAATCTTTGTCTTTTGTTTTTATTTACCATTTACACAACGTGCCAACTTCACTGGTTTTGGGGTTTGTACCATTTGACACACCACTATACGTATACGTCAAAATGTCTCCTATTAATGGAGGCCCTTAGGGATATTTCTGTTCACTTATGTCTAAAAGCGCCAAATTTGGCACAGGTGTAGCTCAGGGCATACTTAAATGATTTAGCTAGGGCGCCCGCACCGGTGACCTTTGGGGTCACCACAGCGGCCAATCAAATATGGCCGCCACTTGTAATCGCTTTTGTCTCTAACATTTGAAACAGATGAGCTACAAATGTAAACTTGGTGTCTATTTCATGTGTTTTGACAATTAGAAATGTTTTGGAATGCTCATTTTTATTTTTGGGTGTGTCTAGACCCCTAATTTGCATATTTCCAAGTGGTGTTTTGCTATTCTGAAGACATTGGACGTAACTTGGGCATTGTTATGAGTAAAACCTGGTGCAACATGCATGATTCCTTTCTAATGTTTATATGAAATGTCGGGGTGGGGGTCGGCTGTGGTTGTGGCATTTTGAAGACATTGGTTTCGCTTATTGGGCAACTACTCTTTGGCTTTTTGCGGGGGAGGCCACGAGGAGGCTGTCTTCTTCTCTCCCTTTTTTATTTTTTAAATTTTTTATTTTTTTGGGGGGGGGTGGGGTTGTTGTTTTTGTTCCCCAAAGCTGCACCAAGTGTGCGCATCCAGGTTAGTGTGCTGGACCCTCATTGTTGGTGCATGGCTTTGAGGAGTCCTGGTCCTTGAAGGACAATGTCATACTCTTAAAGGTTCAGGAACAGATACCGTAAGACAGTCGGAAGGCAAGGTGCCATCAAATTTGTATCCTGGTTGTAAACAATACTTGTGTAAAACCAAGGCAGCCCTTGTCAACAAAAGTGCCTCATCTTGATCAATCTGGTTGGAGTCATGGCCTCTAGCTACACTGTCTGCCACTTTTTTGCTGGCTTGCAATGTACGTCTCCCTCCCTTTCTGGTGTTCACTCCAGTCAGGCAGAAAAGAGAGGAGATGTGTCTTGAATCTTGTTGCATGAGGTTCATTATAACAGACATGCCCACGTTCATTCATAAGGCAGTGTTTCCCACATATTCATTTATTTGTGGCGGCCCGCCACGAAAGAATTAAAAATTAAAAATAAAAAAAAAAATTTAAAAAATTGTTTTTAATTTTTTTTTTTTTATTTTATTTAAAAAAAATGTTTTTTTGTGTGTGTCCTGTCAAGCTTCTCAGGCAAATCATATAGTTTATGTAGATGCCCATATCGGCTGTTCAGATTTACTTTACAAAAGAGAAGTGTAGGATCAAGATTTTTGGAGCTCTTTGTTCAGTGGATCAGGGGCCGTACTTATCAAGCTTCTCAGAATTACTCCTAAGAAGTCTGCTAAGAGTTGACTTAAGAGTAAATAAATTCTTCGCTGAAAGCTGCACTTAAAAGTTAGTTATCAAGCGTCTTACTCACACTTTCAGCGAAGTGTAGGACTGAATCTTAAGTGTCACACTCAGAGCTGAATTACGACATTACTATGTGCCGTAAATGGAATTTTAGGTGACGTCATTTCTGTGTCCATAGAAATGACCAATCACGAAAGGGAATCCGTTGTCTAAGAATAAAGAAATATCTTGGAAATATTTAAGTGGACAATGGGAGTGTATATTTTGACAATAAACAACAAAATAATACAAAACAAACTAGTCCCCGCCGGCACTCACGCTACCGCTCCCTCTCTTCTGTCGCCCACACACTCACTGACGTCACTCACCTCACGGCCACACACATACGCTACTGTCATAACATTTTCTTTCCAATTCATTAATTAGGCAACTAATTTGAAACTGGTGTGGGTGGCTCTATATATACTAGCCCACTGCAGCCACATGCAGAAATCAACATGGAATCGAAAAGTATTAAATCTGTGACAAAAATAATACCCGCTCTGTCTAAACGATACCATTTGATCAGCTGCTCGTCATCAAACAAATCCAGAACATCGTTCCGCTCCCTGAATGTTCGCGCACGTCTCTCTCGCCTCAGTGCCATCCCCTGCTGGCAACTCCTAACCACTTAAGACACCTCTGAAGGTCTCTTAAATATCGTGGAGAGTAGGAGTGATTGTTAGACTTAAGAACGTTGATAAAAAGCTTTTATTCTTAAGTTTGAGAGTAGGACTAAATTTCGCAAATTCTCAGGACTTAAGTGTAAAATGGAAGCTTGATAAGTACGGCCCCAGATGTTTGATGAAGCTTTGTGTCTATCTACCACCACTACTGTTTTCTGTTTGTTACTGACTGTGGCAGGACACCTCTGCCTCTGTTTCACTTTATGTTGCTGGTAAATAATATGGTTGTAGTAGTAGGCTAAAGTTAAATTATTTAGTATGCACTAATTAAAGGGGCAGAGCTTTAAGAGACATTTTAGCTTTTATATTTTTATAAGATATATTTTTTGTAAGAACCACAATTAATAAATATATTTCAGTGAATAACTTATTGTTCAAAATATGTACATAAAGTGTTGTAATTATATTGTAAAATGGATGGATGGATGGACGTTTAAAACAAAGCTGTTATAATTAATTAGTAAGTACACATTTTTTGAGCATTTTTAGAGAAAATCATATCATTGTAGTAAATTATGCAAATTACTCGATGATGTCATGGTGGCCACGCCCCCACCGCCACAGGTATCTTGGCAGTTTATGGGAAACACTGTAAGGGTTCTATAGAGTTGCCTTGAATTTGAAATTGTGAAGGAACAATCTGAATCTTCAACTAGGGCAACAATTTGCGCTATAGTCAGAGGGTCAAAGTTTTCCCTGGATTCACTGGTAGACGCTTCTTCTGATATGCTGGAAGATGTTTCATGTTGTGCAACTTGTCAGTCAATCAATCAATCAATCAATATTTATTTATATAGCCCTAAATCACAAGTGTCTCAAAGGGCTGTACAAGCCACAACGACATCCTCTGTACAGAGCCCACATACGGGCAAGGAAAAACTCACCCCAGTGGGACGTCGGTGAATGACTATGAGAAACCTTGGAGAGGACCGCATATGTGGATAACCCCACCCCTCTAGGGGAGACCGAAAGCAATGGATGTCGAGTGGGTCTGACATAACATTGTGAAAGTCCAGTCCACAGTGGATCCAACACATCAGCGGGAGTCCAGTCCACAGCGGGGCCAACAGGAAACCATCCCGAGCGGAGACGGGTCAGCA
Source organism: Entelurus aequoreus (assembly GCF_033978785.1). Taxonomy (NCBI): domain Eukaryota; kingdom Metazoa; phylum Chordata; class Actinopteri; order Syngnathiformes; family Syngnathidae; genus Entelurus; species Entelurus aequoreus. The sequence goes on along the minus strand of NC_084746.1, from coordinate 18,157,364 downwards.
GCGCAGAGATGTCCCCAACCGATGCACAGGCTAGTGGTCCACCCGGGGTCCCGACTCTGGACAGCCAGCACTTCATCCATGGCCACCGGACCTATGCAACTCCCCCTCGCAAGGGACAGGGGAGAAGAGGAGAGAAGAAAAGAAACGGCAGATCAACTGGTCTAAAAAAAGGGGGGTCTATTTAAAGGCTAGATTATACAAATGAGTTTTAAGATGGGACTTAAATGCTTCTACTGAGGTAGCATCTCTAACTGTTACCGGGAGGGCATTCCAGAGTACTGGAGCCCGAATAGAAAACGCTCTATAGCCCGCAGACTTTTTTTGGGCTCTGGGAATCACTAATAAGCCGGAGTTCTTTGAACGCAGATTTCTTGTCGGGACATATGGTACAATACAATCGGCGAGATAGGCTGGAGCTAAACCGTGTAGTATTTTATACGTAAGTAGTAAAACCTAAAAGTCGCATCTTAAGTGCACAGGAAGCCAGTGCAAGTGAGCCAGTATAGGCGTAATATGATCAAACTTTCTTGTTTTTGTCAAAAGTCTAGCAGCCGCATTTTGTACCAACTGTAATCTTTTAATGCTAGACATAGGGAGACCCGAAAATAATACGTTACAGTAATCGAGACGAGACGTAACGAACGCATGAATAATGATCTCAGCGTCGCTAGTGGACAAGATGGAACGAATTTTAGCGATATTACGGAGATGAAAGAAGGCCGTTTTAGTAACACTCTTAATGTGTGACTCAAACGAGAGAGTTGGGTCGAAGATAATACCCAGATTCTTTACCGAGTCGCCTTGTGTAATTGTTTGGTTGTCAAATGTTAAGGTGGTATTATTAAATAGATGTTGGTGTCTAGCAGGACCGATAATCAGCATTTCCGTTTTGTTAGCGTTGAGTTGCAAAAAGTTAGTGGACATCCATTGTTTAATTTCATTAAGACACGCCTCCAGCTGACTACAATCCGGCGTGTTGGTCAGCTTTAGGGGCATGTAGAGTTGAGTGTCATCGGCATAACAGTGAAAGCTAACACCGTACTTGCGTATGATGTCACCCAGCGGCAGCATGTAAATACTAAAGAGTGCAGGGCCAAGAACCGAACCCTGGGGAACTCCGCACGTTACCTTGACATAGTCAGAGGTCACATTGTTATGGGAGACGCACTGCATCCTGTCAGTAAGATAAGAGTTAAACCAAGACAAGGCTAAGTCTGACATACCAATACGTGTTTTGATACGCTCTAATAAAATATTATGATCGACGGTATCGAAAGCGGCGCTAAGATCAAGAAGCAGCAACATAGATGACGCATCAGAATCCATCGTTAGCAATAGATCATTAGTCATTTTTGCGAGGGCTGTCTCCGTAGAGTGATTTGCCCTGAAACCGGATTGAAAAGGTTCACAGAGATTGTTAGTCACTAAGTGTTCATTTAGCTGCTGTGCGACAGTTTTTTCGAGAATTTTGGAAATAAACGGAAGGTGGGAGACCGGTCGGTAGTTTACCATGAGGTCAGGATCGAGGTTAGGTCTTTTGAGCAGAGGATGAATAACCGCTTTTTTGAATGCTAGGGGAACAGTGCCGGAGGAAAGTGATAAGTTTATAATATTTAACACTGATGGACCTAATAATACAAACAGTTCCTTGATAAGTTTCCCAGGAAGTGGGTCAAGTAAACATGTTGTTTGTTTTATCCCACTTACACGCTGTAATAATTCCTCTAATGTTATTTCATCAAAAATAGAGAGACTATTTTGGAGGGCAGTGTCCGTCGTATATACAGTCGTATTTGTGTTAATAGAACCCAGTTGTAGCTGGGATGCGTTGTCTTTAATCTCCTTTCTAATGAGTTCAATTTTCTTATTAAAGAAATTCATAAAATCATCTGCCGAGTGGGTGGAGCTACTGGGAGGAGTCCCTTGTTGGGTTAGCGATGCTACTGTACTAAACAGAAATTTAGGATCGTTTTTGTTGAGGCGGATGAGATTTGAGTAGTATTTAGCTTTAGCTAAGGTAAGCATGCGTTTATAAGTTATTAAACTATCACTCCATGCTTGATGGAAAACCTCAAGTTTAGTCGCGCGCCATTTGCGTTCCAGTTTTCTACATAATAATTTATGAGCTCTAATTTCTTCTGTAAACCATGGGGTGCGCCTTTTAGGGGCCCTTTTTTGCTTTAGCGGTGCTATACTATCAATAATTTCACGCAAGGCATTGTCAAAGTTGTTAGTGAGGTTATCAATAGAGCCGACATAATTTGGGAATGGTGCCATTACCGAAGGCAGTAGGTCAGCAAGAGTCATCGTTGTGGCAGCATTAATGTTGCGGCCGCTATAGCAGTTATTATTATTATTAGCTTGTTGACAATGAGTCAAAACTTCAAATTTTATAAGGTAATGATCGGACATTACTTTAGTATATGGAAGTATCATAACTTTGGAGGTGGTGACACCCCTGACAAGCACTAGATCTATTGTATTACCGTTGCGATGCGTGGGTTCATGTATTATTTGTGTAAGACCACAGCTATCAATTATGGTTTGGAGCGCCATGCACTGAGGGTCCGATGGGGTATTCATATGGATATTAAAGTCCCCCATTATGATTATATTGTCGGCGTGCGTCACTAGATCAGCAACGAACTCTGAGAATTCACTGATAAAGTCCGAATAGGGCCCAGGGGGGCGGTAGATAACAGCCAGGTCGAGAGGTAGCGGTGTGACAGACCTCATAGTAAGCACCTCAAACGATTTATATTTATTATTTAGGTTAGGGGTAAGGTTGAAATTTTCATTGTATATTAGTGCGACACCCCCTCCCCTTTTAAGAGGACGGGCAACATGCGCATTCGTATAGTTAGGAGGAGATGCCTCATTGAGCGCAAAAAATTAGTCTGGTTTGAGCCAGGTTTCGCTAAGACCAATGACGTTAAGATTGTTGTCTCTAATGACCTCATTAACTAATAATGCCTTGGGAGACAATGATCTTATGTTTAAAAAGCCCATATTATAGGTATTGGGCTGTTTTGACGAGTTTTTGTTAAGATTATCCGTAGTGGCAATATTAACAATGTTGCGTTTATTATGCGTAGTGCACTTTAAATAGTTTCGACCATATCTAGGAATTGATATGACGGTAATTTTCCGATTGTTTGCTTGGTGCTGCAATAGACTGGACATATCATAACTTGTGCTGCATATCTCAAGTTCAGATAACATTTGGTATGATAGTACACATCTGCTGCGTGTACATCAGACGCTTGAGTAACTACCGTATTTTTCGGAGTATAAGTCGCACCGGAGTATAAGTCGCACCTGCCGAAAATGCATAATAAAGAAGGAAAAATACATATATAAGTCGCACTGGAGTATAAGTCACATTTTTGGGGGAAATTTATTTGATAAAAACCCAACACCAAGAATAGACATTTGAAAGGCAATTTAAAATGAATAAAGAACAGTGAACAACAGGCTGAATAAGTGTACGTTATATGACGCATAAATAACCAACTGAGAACGTGCCTGGTATGTTAACGTAACATATTATGGTAAGAGTCATTCAAATAACTATAACATATAGAACATGCTATACGTTTACCAAACAATCTGTCACTCCATATCGCTAAATCCCATGAAATCTTATACGTCTAGTCTCTTACGTGAATGAGCTAAATGATATTATTTGATATTTTACGGTAATCTGTTAATAATTTCGTACATAAGTCGCTCCTGAGTATAAGTCGCACCCCCGGCCAAACTATGGGAAAAAAAACTGCGATTTATAGTCTGAAAAATACGGTAATCTCCCAAGAAATGTAAAATCTTTACTAGATTTTGCCCAGCTTTTCATTTTGGAATCAACATTATTTGTTAATGCCTTGTGCAGATCTTTCGTATCCTCCCCTCACATATCACACAATGAATACCCCTGGTTTGGGGATGACTTGATCGAAGCTTTTTAGGACTTAATAAGGAGGGGACAGCATGATCCTCATGCTTTCGAGCCCTTTTAACACGAGAACTACTACAGTAGCTTCTGCAGCGTTTGTGGTATTTGGCCTTATTTAATACAAGTGTTGATGCGATACCTGAACCATCATTCAATTGATCAATTGTGACATTTATACATGAAGGTATAGCATTCACCATTTCAATGAAATCTTTTGAGATCCTTTTCTAGTGACAAAAGTCCTTCGCTTTTGGGTGTTAGTAAGGGGTCATCAGACTGTAATTGGCAGAGACGACATAAGTCCCAATTGATGCTATCAGATGATGTGGAGGCCATATTGTTTGATAATAGCTACACTGAGAAATGCATTCCATGAAAATAAAGTTGATGATTTTCACAGTGTTAGATTAGGCAATAGAACGACTGTACATAGATAAGCTCTTCTGTATGATTTTCACATCAGGAGAAGTCAGGAGACACAACAGTAGCGTGTCGCGGGACCAAACTATTATCCACTGTGTTGATAACAGTGTCGGAGCCTTCTCTGTAAGATACGTTTCTATTTCTGTTGAAAAGGAAACCTATATTACAGGGGGGAGGGGGGTAACATTGACTTTCTCTACTTTTACTAATGTTACAATGAAATATATCTGTAGCTTTACATTCTATCTGTGTTGAAATATATGTGCAATACATTTTGGTGGATAATGGCTATGTTGTTAATATGGAAATTAAAGTGCTCTAATAAATAAATGATCATAAATCTGATCATTCCAGTATGTTTCTGATGCTCAAAAAACCTAAAATAGTTTGCCAAAAGTATCAAAAGTTAAGGTACACCTAATTTTTACATCGCCGGCATCTTGGAAATATGCTAATTAGGTGTCCAGACACACCCAATCATAAAGATGATTTTTCCATCATATTTCTAATTGTCAAAAAACATGAAAAAGACACCAGGTTTGGATTTGTAGCTCATCTGGTTCAAATGTAGAGGCAAAAGCGTGTTCAGGTGGTGGCCATATTGGATCAGCCGCTGTGGCGACCCCAAAGGTCACCGGCGTGGGCGCCCTAGCCAAATCATTTAAGTATGCCCTGAGCTACACCTGTGTCAAATTTGGCGCTTTTAGACAAAAGTGAAGGGCCCCCACTATATTGACATTTTCTCTCAAACTTTTTCTAGTCAAGTACCCCCTCACCACATTAAAACATTTTTGGTCATAAAAAGATGTGAAACTGCACTGGAGCATACCTTTTTGATGTATTACTGTCCAAAGTAGAGCTCATCTGTAGTGGTAAAACTGATGGGCAAATACATGAATTTGTTAAATAATTAACCTTCCCTATTCTACCGCTTGTCCCTTACATAAACTATATCGCCAAAGGTATTTGGCCACCTGCTTTGACTCACATATGAACTAGAAGTGCCATCCCATTCCTAACCCATAGGGTTCAATATGATGTTGGTCCACCTTTTGCAGCTATTGCAGCTTCAACTCTTCTGGGAAGGCTGTCCACAAGGTTGCGGAGTGTGTTTATAGGAATTTTCCACCATTCTTCCAAAAGCGCATTGGTGAGGTCACAGACTGATGTTGGTGGAGAAGGCCTGGCTCTCAGTCTCCGTTCTAATTCATCCCAAAGGTGTGCTATCGGGTTCAGGTCAGGACTCTGTGCAGGCCAGTCAAGTTCATCCACACCAGACTCTGTCTTTATGGACCTTGCTTTGTTCACTGGTGCACAGTCATGTTGGAAGAGGAAAGGGCCCCGCTCCAAACTGTTCCCACAAGGTGGGGAGCATGGAATTGTCAAAAATGTTTTGGTATCCTGGAGCATTCAAAAATCCTTTCACTGGAAAACAACCCCACACCATGATTCCGCCTCCACCAAATTTCACACTCGGCACAATGCAATCTGAAATGTAGCGTTCTCCTGGCAACCTCCTAACCCAGACTGGTCCATCAGATTGCCAGATGGATTGATTGATTGAGACTTTTATTAGTAGATTGCACAGTACAGTACATATTCCGTACCATTGACCACTAAATGGTAACACCCCAATAAGTTTTTCAACTTGTTTAACCACGTTAATTAATTCATGGAAAAGCGTGATTCATCACTCCAGAGAACAAACGAAAGTGCTTGATTTTCTACACCTGTATATGATTAGGACACCTGATTTTGAAATATCCTACCCTAATACCCTACTGCGCAATATTACCCTTCGAGTGCAATACATCCGACACTGTTTGTTATCACTCCGTACTCTTGTCTTGTTCTGTATATTGTACAGTATATTGTTTTGTATATTGTACAGAATTGCTTATTGTTTTTTATTGGATAGTAGTCTATTTATTCCAATTCTTAGTTTTATCTTTATTACTTCTTGTGTAATTTATTTTTATCCCATATTTGTTCCCACTACCGCACCTTAAGTTGGAGTCCTTAATCTCCATCCATCCATCCATCTTCTTCCGCTTATCCGAGGTCGGGTCGCGGGGGCAGCAGCCTAAGCAGGGAAGCCCAGACTTTCCTCTCCCCAGCCACTTCGTCCAGCTCCTCCCGGGGGATCCCGAGGCGTTCCCAGGCCAGCCGGGAGACATAGTCTTCCCAACGTGTCCTGGGTCTTCCCCGTGGCCTCCTACCGGTTGGACGTGCCCTAAACACCTCCCGAGGGAGGCGTTCGGGTGGCATCCTGACCAGATGCCCGAACCACCTCATCTGGCTCCTCTCGATGTGGAGGAGCAGTGGCTTTACTTTGAGCTCCCCCCGGATAGCAGAGCTTCTCACCCTATCTCTAAGGGAGAGCCCCGCCACCCGGCGGAGGTAACTCATTTCGGCCGCCTGTACCCGTGATCTTGTCCTTTCGGTCATGACCCAAAGCTCATGACCATAGGTGAGGATGGGAACTTAGATCGACCGGTAAATTGAGAGCTTTGCCTTCCGGCTCAGCTCCTTCTTCACCACAACGGACCAATACAGCGTCCGCATTACTGAAGACGCCGCACCGATCCGCCTGTCGATCTCACGATCCACTTTTCCCTCACTCGTGAACAAGACTCCTAGGTACTTGAACTCCTCCACTTGGGGCAGGGTCTCCTCCCCAACCCGGAGATGGCACTCCACCCTTTTCCGGGCAAGAACCAAGGACTCGGACTTGGAGGTGCTGATTCTCATCCCAGTCGCTTCACACTCGGCTGTGAACCGATCCAGTGAGAGCTGAAGATCCTGGCCAGATGAAGCCATCAGGACCACATCATCTGCAAAAAGCAAAGACCTAATCCTGCAGCCACCAAACCGGATCCCCTCAACGCCTTGACTGCGCCTAGAAATTCTGTCCATAAAAGTTATGAACAGAATCGGTGACAAAGGGCAGCCTTGGCGGAGTCCAACCCTCACTGGAAACGTGTCCGACTTACTGCCGGCAATGCGGACCAAGCTCTGACACTCATCGTACAGGGAGCGGACAGCCACAATCAGACAGTCCGATACCCCATACTCTCTGAGCACTCCCCACAGGACCTCCTGAGGGACACGGTCGAATGCCTTCTCCAAGTCCACAAAGCACATGTAGACTGGTTGGGCAAACTCCCATGCACCCTCAAGGACCCTGCCGAGAGTATAGAGCTGGTCCACAGTTCCACGGCCAGGACGAAAACCACACTGTTCCTCCTGAATTCGAGGTTCGACTATCCGGCGTAGCCTCCTCTCCAGTACACCCGAATAGACCTTACCGGGAAGGCTGAGGAGTGTGATCCCACGATAGTTGGAACACACCCTCCGGTTCCCTTTCTTAAAGAGAGGAACCACCACCCCGGTCTGCCAATCCAGAGGTACCGCCTCCGATGTCCACGCGATGCTGCAGAATCTTGTCAACCAAGACAGCCCCACAGCCTTGCCACCGAGGAGCTTTTTAACTACCTCAGCAACCTCAGCCCCAGAAATAGGAGAGCCCACCACAGATTCCCCAGGCACTGCTTCCTCATAGGAAGACGTGTCGGTGGGATTGAGGAGGTCTTCGAAGTATTCCCTCCACCGATCCACAACATCCGCAGTCGAGGTCAGCAGAACACCATCCGCACCATACACGGTGTTGACAGTGCACTGCTTCCTCTTCCTGAGGCGGCGGATGGTGGTCCAGAATCGCTTCGAAGCCGTCCGGAAGTCGTTTTCCATGGCCTCGCCAAACTCCTCCCATGTCCGAGTTTTTGCCTCCGCGACCGCTGAAGCCGCACACCGCTTGGCCTGTCGGTACCTGTCTGCTGCCTCCGGACTCCCATGAGCCAAAAGAACCCGATAGGACTCCTTCTTCAGCTTGACGGCATCCCTCACCGCCGGTGTCCACCAACGGGTTCTAGAATTACCGCCACGACAGGCACCAACTACCTTGCGGCCACAGCTCCAATCAGCCGCCTCAACAATAGAGGTGCGGAACATGGTCCACTCGGACTCAATGTCCAGCACCTCCCTCGTGACATGTTCAAAGTTCTTCCGGAGGTGGGAATTGAAACTCTCTCTGACAGACGTTCCCAGCAGACCCTCACAATGCGTTTGGGCCTGCCAGGTCTGTCCGGCATCCTCCCCCACCATCGCAGCCAACTCACCACCAGGTGGTGATCGGTAGAAAGCTCCGCCCTTCTCTTCACCCGAGTGTCCAAAACATGAGGCCGCAAATCCGATGACACAACTACAAAGTCGATCATGGAACCGCGGCCTAGGGTGTCCTGGTGCCAAGTGCACATATGGACACCCTTATGCTTGAACATGGTGTTCGTTATGGACAATCTGTGACGAGCACAAAAGTCCAATAACAAAACACCACTCGGGTTCAGATCCGGGCGGCCATTCTTCCCAATCACACCTCTACAGGTTTCACTGTCGTTGCCAACATGAGCGTTGAAGTCACCCAGTAGGACAAGGGAATCACCCAGGGGAGCACTTTCCAGTACTCCCTCGAGTGTATCCAATAAGGGTGGGTACTCTGAACTGCTGTTTGGTGCGTAAGCACAAACAACAGTCAGGACCCGTCCCCCCACCCGAAGGCGGAGGGAGGCTACCCTCTCGTCCACCGGGTTGAACTCCAACGTGCAGGCTTTGAGTCGGGGGGAAACAAGAATTGCTACCCCAGCTCGTCGCCTCTCCCTGCGTGCAACGCCAGTGTGGAAGAGAGTCCAGCCCCTCTCGAGAGAACTGGTTCCAGAGCCCTTGCTGTGCGTCGAGGTGAGTCCGACTATATCCAGCCGGAACTTCTCTACCTCACGCACAAGCTCAGGCTTCTTCCCCCCCAGCGAGGTGACGTTCCACGTCCCAAGAGCTAGCTTATGTAGCCGAGGATCGGACCGCCAAGTGCCCTGCCTTCGGCTGCCGCCCAGCTCACAATGCACCCGACCTCTATGGCCCCTCCCATGAGTGGTGAGCCCATTGGAGGGGGGACCCACGTTGCCTCTTCGGGCTGTGCCCCATGGGGACAGGCCCGGCCCCAACTCCGGGCCTGGCTCTGGAGGGGGGCCCCGGTGACCCGCGTCCGGGCGAGGGAAATCTGAATCCTTGTTGTTTCCTTTCCATAGAAGTCTTTGAGCTGCTCTTTGTCTGATCCCTCACCTAGGACCTGTTTGTCTTGGGAGACCCTACCAGGGGGCATGAAAGCCCCCGGACAACATAGCTCCTAGGATCATTGGGACACGCAAACTCCTCTACCACGGTAAGGTGGCAGCTCAGAGAGGAGGTCCTTAATCTCGTTACATGCAAATATAATGACAATAAAGTCCATTCTATTCTATTCTATTCTATTCTATGGGTGAGGGCGGACCTACGTCACTTCCGCCTACCAATCCCCTAGCAACCGGGAATTCGTTGAAAACAAACCAGCTCACAGCGAACACAGCATTGACAGAAAAAGCATTTAACGAGCGTTGTGGCTTGGAAGTCGGCGTTAAATCCTTCATTTACGCATTTTTACTTATTCGCATATCGTGTGAAAAAACGAAAATTTATTATTTGCGTCAGACTCGTCTCAGTGAACTTTAAAGCTTCTCAGGCTTAGCTTAGCTTGCTAGTTAGCTTAGCCTGCGCGCTACTAAGAAAGAGACGCGGAAGTTATCAACAACTTTGTGTGAACACGCCGTACTTGTTGGAGCCCACGTCGAAGAAGAAGTGCTTGTTGTCCACAGTCATCGACGAGCCCTCCGGCAGCTCCGCGGGCTCCTCGTCCACGCCGTAATCGTCAATAAGTTTGGCCATAGCGTCGCGGAACTCGATAAATCCCTGCGCCGGGAGCGCGATGGTCTGACCCCAAGCCGGGCCCCCTGTTCACGGTCTGCCGGATCTTCAAGAACCGTCCCCGCTGGTTCTCTTTCAGGTCCATGTAGTACTTCCGATTCTCCCGCACTATGAACTCGCTTTTCAGGGCCCACCGCGGCTCATCCTGCACCATTCCCGGGTTGCTGGGACCCAACTGGGCGTAGTGTTCGATGAAGTCCCCCAAGTAGTCGCGGAACTCGACCGACATAGACAGCGTGAGGCTGCCACCGGCCCGACTTCGGCTATCTTCAAGAAGCGGCCTTTGGCGTTCTGCTTGACGTCCAAGTAGAAGCGTTTGTTTTGGATGTCAACTCGCTTGGACGTCAGCTCCTGCGTCTCATGCTGGAAGCCGAGCCCGTCCCTCCCGCTGTAGCGTGCATGGAACCGAAGCCTGGGCCCGTGGCTGTCTCGTCTCTGTGGGCTTTTATCACGCTTTGGCAGAACAAAATACAACCTTTGTTTTCTCTGTTTCCAGTTGTGGTTAGCACAACCAAAAACAACACAGTTTTTCGGCATTTTGGAGACAGAATGACGGGTTTAACCAGCGTAGGTCGACAGGTTAAAGAGTAATGGCAACGGTTTGTTTTCAACGCCAGTCTGGTTGCTATGGCTCGAAGAACCCGTATGTAGCTCAGTTGCCCGGATGTCGGCCCTCACCCATTGAAACAAAAGCAAATAAACTATTGATCAAATAAAAATGTCATATATTATAATAAAAATGTGTCATTGTGTTCTTATATCGTCAGATAAGTAGAGTAGTATATTAATAATAGTATACATTTTTTAAATACAATTTTATACCCACAGTACGACACTCTGCTTCCACGTTTGTGATTGGCCAGTTGGGTCAATTCGCTCAACCCCGCCACTGTTCGCGGGGTTGAGTGATTGACAGCCGGTCTTGCCAATCAATTGTGTAGGCTGTTCTCTTCCACCCAATCACCAGCGGGCTTGTAAAACATGGGCGGACACAACGACTTTTGAAGTTATTGTTGCTAAAGCTACATGACATGGAATGGGCCAATAGGAGTAATTTCACGAGACATGGGAGCTAACACAAAACTACAATACGTAACGTATAAACATGGTCCAGTTGGTTATTTGGTTGTTTTTCGCTTCAAATGACCACAGCGGCGCTAACTTTTTCCGGCTAACCATCTGTTGATTTGCGACCCTCTGTGTTTACATGTAGCATGCTATCATGCTATCATGCTACCAACTCGTCGGCAGTCAGACACCATTTATTCTTACAATGTTTATCAAATGCCGCTATGGACACCTTTTTTCTTAGTTGTCGATCTCTGAGCTAACCATGTTCCCAATTTGATGGTTAGCAAAGAGGAAGTCATCTTGGACACTTTTTAAAAGAGTCTGCTTTGATGTACGGGACAAAAAACAACACCATTCTCAAACCACTGACAAACTTGACTGATTCACAAGCGTGTCATTTTTTTGTCTTCTTTAGTTCAAGCCAGCTATTAGATGGACTCTGTTTTCACCAGAAGGAAGATGTGCAATGTGCGGCAAGAAAATGCTTGTCTGAACATGCAGGATATTCAGCTCATCAGTGATATCGATGATACGCCTTATGAATTCCTATCCCCCGACTCTCAGGTAAATCATTGGTGTGAGTTCACAGTGTGGCGCATATTTGTAACAGTGTTAAAGTTGTTTATACGGCTACCCACATTGTGACCTGTATGGCTGTTGACCAAGTTTGCCTTGCATTCACTTGTGTGTGTGAAAAGCCGTAGATATTATGTGATTGGGCCGGCACGCAAAGGCAGTGCCTTTAAGGTTTATTGGCGCGCTGTACTTCTCCCTACGTCCGTGTACCACTCCGTACAGCGGCGTTTTAAAAAGTCATACGTTTTACTTTTTCAAACTGATACCGATAATTTCCGATATAACATTTTAAAGCATTTATCGGCCGATAATATCGGCAGTCCTATATTATCGGACATCTCTACTTTATACCTTTTGTTTGTGCCCTCGTGTGCATTATCCTTTCCATCCTTACCCTTTCCATCCTTTGTAACTGAGCTACTGTGTGGAACAATTTCCCCCGTGGATCAATAAAGTTTGTCTAAATCTATTAATCGATGTTTGAAAATTATGAATCAATTTAGAATTGTTTTTGCGCACCCCTAACAGCCACTAGGGCAGGGGTAGGGAACCTATGGCTCTCGAGCCAGATGGGGCTCTTTTGATGACTGCCTCTGGCTCTCAGATAAATCTTAGCTGACATTGCTTAACACGATAAGTAATGAATAATTCCGCTGGTAATCACAGTGTTAAAAATAACGTTCAAAGTATAAAACATTCTCATGCATTTTAATCCATCCATCTGTTTTCTACTGCACCTGTTCAAGAAGTCGCATTAATGGTAAGAAGTATGTTATTTATTATTGGTTAGCTTCAGAATAACGATTATCAAAAAGAATAAGAGACTTATAATACTCTAAAAATGTTGGTCTTACTTAAAAATGCATGCATTTAGTTGTATTCAGTGTTAAAAAATATTATATGGCTCTCACGGAAATACATTATATTTGGCTTTCATGGCTCTCTCAGCCAAACAGGTTCCCGACCCCTGCACTACGGTGAGCAACGCGATCAGATGGTCTCTGACCAAGTCAAGTCTGATTCGATTTGCACTGTTTATTAGGCTTGTCAATCTTTGGGCACCTAACGGTTCTATCCGATTCCTGGGGTGATGATTCAATTCAGAATTGATTCTCAATTCAACACGATTCCCGATTTAAACCGATTCTTGCAATGTATTGTTTAGTGTAATGATTCTAATTAAACTTTTTCAAAACATGTAACAGGTTAGAAGAAATCCATTTGGTTGTATGAAGATTGGCCTAAAAATGTAAAAAAAACATGTATTTATATACAGTACAGGCCAAAAGTTTGGACACACCTTCTCATTCAATGGGTTTTCTTTTTTTCATGACTGTTTACATTGTAGATTGTCACTGAAGGCGTCAAAACTATGAATGAACACATGTGGAGTTATGTACTTTACATAAAAGGTGAAATAACTGAAAACATGTTTTATATTCTAGTTTCTTCAAAATAGCCACCCTTGGCTCTGATTACTGTTTTGCACACTTTTGGCATTCTCTTGATGAGCTTCAAGATGTAGTCACCTGAAATAGTTTTTACTTCACAGGTGTCATAGTTTTGATGCCTTCAGTGACAATGTAAATAGTCATGAAAATAAAGAAAACGCATTGAAATGAGAAGGCGTGTTCAAACTTGTGGCGTGTACTGTGTTTGTGTGTGTGTATATGTATGTATATATATATATATATATATATATATATATATATATATATATATATATATGTATATATATATATATATTAATCAATGTTTGAAAATTATGGATACAATTTGAATCGTTTTTGTGCACCCCTAACAGCCACCAGGGTGAGCAACGTGATCAGAAGGGCTCTGACCAAGTCAAGTCTGTATCGATTGGTTTATTAGGCTTGTAAATCTTTGGGCACCTAACGTTTCTATCCGATTCCTGGGCTGATGATTCGATTAGGAATCGATTCTAAATTCAACACGATTCCAGATTCAAACCGATTCTCGCAATGTATTGTTTAGTGTAATGATACCAATGAAACTTTTTCAAAACAGTTACAGGTTAGAAAATATAATTATGGTTATATGAAGATTGGCTTAAAATGTAAAAAAGACATGTATTTATATACAATACAGGCCAAAAGTTTGGACACACCTCATTTAATGCGTTTTCTTCATTTTCATGACTATTTACATTGTAGATTGTCACTGAAGGCATCAAAACTATGAAGGAACACATGTGGAGTTATGTACTTAACAAAAAAAAGTGAAATAACTGAAAACATGTTTTATATTGTAGTTTCTTCAAAATAGCCACCCTTTGCTCTGATGACTGTTTTGCACACTTTTGGCATTCTCTCGATGAGCTTCAAGAGGTAGTCACCTGAATTTTTCACTTCACAGGTGTGCTTGAAGCTCACAGAGAGAATGCCAAGAGTGTGCAAAACAGTAATCAGAGCAAAGGGTGGCTATTTTGAAGAAACTAGAATATAAAACATGTTTTCAGTTATTTAACCTTTTTTTGTTAAGTACAATTTATGTTGTTTATTTTTTATATGACATTTCCAGTGAATTTTATCGTCTATTATTACACCCAATAATTTGATAAATTTTACCCTTTCAATGTCTACTCTGTCTTTTTGTATTTTTTGCCTGACTTTCTCTTCTGCTGTTAGCGAATAGCAATTTTTTAGGTTTTGCTGAGATTCAAAGATAGTCTGTTTTTGTCAAACCATCTCCTTAATTTGTTAAAATCTTCTGTTATCTATTGTGCTGGCTTCTGTGTGGTGTGCACTTAATTTCCAATTACTGGCTTGATAAGTCTGTCTAGTTAACACGTATGTTGAAATTAAATGTAATTTAATATGATTCAATTTAATCTCTTTTTACAGGCCTGCCTGCGATGCTCTAGGAACGGGGCTGCTAACAGTGTGGAGGTGTTGAATGGGCATATTTATCATCTTCAAGCAGAAGTGGAGACCAAAGGCAAAGAACTCAAGTAATCTTATAACTTTTTTACAGATGCATTACTGTAGTTGCATTATGTAGGGCAGTGGTTCTCAACCTTTTTTCAGTGATGTACCCCCTGTGAATTTTTTTTAATTCAAGTACCCCCTAATCAGAGCAAAGCATTTTTGGTTGAAAAAAAGAGATAAAGAAGTAAAATACAGCACTATGTCATCAGTTTCTGATTTATTAAATTGTATAACAGAGCAAAATATTGCTCATTTGTAGTGGTGTTTCTTGAACTATTTGGAAAAAAATTTATAAAAATAAATAAAAACTTGTTGAAAAATAAACAAGTGATTCAATTATAAATAAAGATTTCTACACAGAAGTAATCATCAACTTAAAGTGCCCTCTTTGGGGATTGTCAAAAATGTCCTCTCATGTTGTTCTCCCCTCTAGTCTAATGTTTTACAAAAAAGTATGTGCTCATAAATATCGTCAGTATCGATGTATCTGACAAAACCTACAAGTTGTGCATTTCCACTAATATCTGTGGATTCATCCAGCTGGAGGGAAAATGAGTCGCTAAGTTTTCCAACAACTTGCCTCAACAATGTTTTTTCCCATTTTATCTACGGCAAACAGAGTCATTTGATAAAGGCACATTCTTTATTTTCTCGGCTGCGTTTTTATCCAGTATTGTCTCGGCCAGCACTGCAGCGGCTGGAATTATCAGCTCTTCAGCGATAGTGAACGGCTTTTTGGCTTTAGCAACAAGCAAAGACACCGCGTAAGAAGCCTCCAGGGCCAATGTTCCCTCTAATTTTTCATGTGTGTGAGCAAACGCACAAACTCCCTGAGCATTCAGTGGAGCACACGTGAGCGACATCAGACGTGCACACTGTGGCCACACCAGCGTCACACCTGTCCCAAACCTGACATCATAACAATTTAAATGTTTTATTAAAATAAATTTCTGATATAAGTGATTTTGCCCTCTTACAATGACAATAACAAAAAAACATGTTTTTCATGACCTATGTGCTAGTATTGTATGTCTGGCTTCGGGTCCTGCCTTTAAAAGAAATGTTACCCCATTCAGAGATTACATTTAGTTCCTGTAACTTTCTGTCTGTAAAATACATCTTTTTATTAGCATTTATGAAATCTAGTGACAATATTTCATGAATAATATCCTTAGATTAACATTCTTAATAAATGGCTGTAAAATAAGCACACATCTGATTGAGGAGTCAGTGTTACAACCTGGCATTTACACGTTGTGTGGCGTTGGGGTTGTCTGACTTTTTTTGTGGCCATAAACGCAGCACTGGCTAAGTGCCATGAGTGCGTGTGTTGGTGCAGGTGAGGGAGCGAGCGGCTTCTGTTGAAACGACGGATGACAACGTTGGTTTAAGCCTGGTTTGTATGGCAGAAAATTACCAGTTTTTATAGATAAAAGTTTTTTTTACTCATATTTTTGGTGTGGTTACAAACAGTTTTGCTCAATAAAGTGATTGATGGAATTCCTGTCCGTAAAGTGTCTCGACAGACGATAATTGAAGTGTGTTGACAAAGATTGTTTTATTCATTGGGGCCACTCTTGTTGTCACCTGTCACTCACAGAGTTGCATTGCAAAATCATACAGAATAAATTGTAATGTGTTTATTTTGTTTAAAGTTCAGATGGGATTTTTGATTTCCTGCGTGGCATTAATTTGCTGTGCTGTGCGCAGAGGATGCGTGAGCGGTGCGCAATTGCGCACCTTAGAGGGAACATTGTCCAGGGCTTTGGCTGATGTGGAGGCTTTCCGCATTGTGTCTTGAGATGACCTGAATTTATTTAGTCTCCTCTTAAAAAAATCAGGTGGCTTACCAACATGGCAAGCGTGTTTTGTCCGGAGATGCCGCTGAAGATGCGCGGGCGCTTCATGCCGCTGTTCGCTAACATTTCTCCACAGAAAAAACACAATGCCTTGGCGGGGGTTACAACTCGAAGCCGTAAATCCCATTAACACATATTCTTTGGAATACTGTCTGAATTTTGCCGGCTCAGGTTTGGCCTTCTTTGGCACATGTTCCTCCTTGTTTTCAGCTGCATTACTGCTACGCTTTAACCACGCCTCCATTGTTTTCTACATCGAAAGTTGATTGACAGTTGGTGCCGTGTATGACCGACCGCCAGGTAGGATCAAACCATTATGGCATGGGCCATGGGGGAAACTCTGGTTTTATGGTAATTAATGGAATAGCCTACTTGATTTGATGTTCAGTTTATGAACTTACATTCATATTTTGTTTAATTATTATTCAATAAATATATTTATAAAGGATTTTTGAATTGTTGCTATTTTTAGAATATTTGAAAAAAGTCTCACGTACCCCTTGGCATACCTTCAAGTACCCCCATTTGAGAACCACTGATGTAGGGTACTAGAATCTACCGTTCAAAATGACTCCTATTGAAGAAAAAACATATTTTCTCTTCAGTGTGTACCTTTTCTGTCTAGTAAAAATTTACTAACCGGCAGCAAAAAGTTACAATCTCTCGCAACACACCTTTTTCCATCTTAGTTTACTTTGGCCGGGTTTTGTGAGAATGAGATATTTACAAGTGTTCTTTTTTTAATCCATAGTCATGTTTAAAGCAGCTAGTATTTTCCCATGTTGTGTGTCTTTTGGTGACCTCCTTGCTTTTATCTTATGTCCGCTAGTAAAGTCTTTGTTTTGTCTTAAGGACTCCTGTTTGTCGGCTTACAGAGCTGTTTTGGATAGTTTATCTGTTTTGAAGAAGCAACTTTGCTCCTTTCTGGGCGAGAGGGGCTGTTTTCGCTCTAAATAAGCTGACTCTTTTTGTTTGAATTTAGACCTCTTCTTGCTGATGCTGGAAGAGGTATCATATGGTATCAAAGTTATTGAAATTTGTATTATTTGCGGACAACACCAATTTTTACAGTTCGGGACATGACTTAAAAGCATTATCAAACAATATTGAACAGGAAATGATTAAACTTAAGAGATGGTTTGATGTCAATAAATTATCATTAAATGTAAAAAAAACCAAAGTTTATCATTTTTTGTAAGAGGAAAAGGGAGGAAACGATCAAACTGTCAATAGATGGAATTGATATTGAAAGGATTTCTGAACTTTCTGGAATTTTTAGGAGTGATACTGGATGACGGTCTGACATGGACATCTCATATTGCACATGTACGGAAAAAGATGTTTAAGAGTATTTTTATATTAAATAAGGTAACGTGTTAGATTATAGGGCAATGCGTATATTGTATTGTGCACTGATATTGCCATATATCAGCTACTGTGTGGAAGTGTGGGGGAACACATAAGAGTAACATAAAGGCATTGTATCAACTACAGAAAAGAGCTATAAGGATTATTCATAAAGCAGATTATATACTATTTATTAATTCTGGTTTATTGAAACTACAGGAGCTAGTAAGGTTACATACATTATGTTTTATGTTTAAGGCTAAAAGTAAACCATTACCAGCAAATTTACAAAAAATGTTTGTCATCACTTCTGAGAATGAAGAGCATAGAAGAAAAGGTCATTTCAAACATCAGTATTCAAGGACAACTTTAGAACAAATGTGTATATCAGTGGTGGGGGTTAAATTATGGAATTCTCTTTACAATAAGATAAAAGATTGTAGAAATATATTCCAATTGAAAAAAATATATAAAGTCAGAACAATAACATCATATGGACAGCCGTAAGTGTCTACATTTTGCTTTATATTTATTATTTTACTTATTTTTTGTCTGGTTTTGTATTTATTTTGTATCATCCCGTGAGGTGTATTTTATTTTTTGTTCGGTTTGTACTTTACGAAGTTTTTGCACTTGTTGTTTTTTTTTGTTTGTTTTCATTATATTTGGATGTATTTGTTTGGTTTGTATGCTTGTGAATCTGGGCTATCCATTAACTACTTATGTTGAAGGGGGCCGGAAATATAAGATTTTCTTCATCCTGTTCCTTCTCAAGCATAGGTGTGTAAATATGTGTTTTGTTGTTAGAGTTTAATTGTCTATTGATCAAAAATGCACATCAATGAAGGAGATCAATAAAAAATGAATGAAACGTGGTAAGGGCTGGTCTCCTAAAGCTTTAGTAAAACTTGGCCAAGTACCATTCTGTCTCTGAGGTCCCTTTTACTCAACATATATGTCACCCAAAAGAATTTGGGATTGACCAGTGTGTTTTATTCCCTGAGAGGAAGACTGGTTGCACGCAACAGTTGTCATGGCAACAATACCTCCTAACATCCTAGTGAGATTGTGTGTGATCCTCTAGAATTAAATCTGACCATTTGTACTTGATAGTATAATGTAATAGTTATATAATAGAATATAGCAATTAATTTTATCAAATGTGTGTGTGTATGCTAGCAAATAAGTGTCGCTTGAATGCCAACTAATATATTTTAGTTTATTTGATATTTATTGGTCCATTGCCGGGCAGCACGGTAGAAAAGGGGTTAATGCATGTGCCTCAGAATACGAAGGTCCTGAGTTCAATCCCGGGCTCGGGATCTTTCTGTGTGGAGTTTGCATGTTCTCCCCGTGACTGCGTGGGTTCCCTCCGGGTACTCCGGCTTCCTCCCACCTCTAAAGACATGCACGTGGGGATAGGTTGATTGGCAACACTAAATTGGCCCTAGTGTGTGAATGTGAGTTTGAATGTTGTCTGTCTATCTGTGTTGGCCCTGCAATGAGGTGGCGACTTGTCCAGGGTGTACCCCGCCTACCGCCCGAATGCAGCTGAGATAGGCTCCAGCACCCCCCGCGACCCCGAAAGGTACAAGCGGTAGAAAATGGATGGATGGTCCATTGCCAAGAGTTTCTATTTACTCAACTGCAGAGAGTAGCTGGCATGTATTAGCAGTAGTTGTTTATAGTGGCAAACTATAGTAGAAAACCTGTTTTGAAACCTTGAGTCCTATTCCTGTCATGCACGTAAAGAATACCCTAAAACAGACCTGGGCAAATTAAGGCTCGGGGGCTGCATGCATGTTAAGCTTTTCAATCTGGCCCACCAGACATTCCTAAATAATTTTTTTAGATTCTTAAGGTGGAAACTGTAGCTGCCATTACGATGTGCAGTGATGTTTTTCAATTAGAGTAAGTCTTGAACTATACAAAGTATTTCAATGGTTGGAATCTGTGCTTTTGCAGTGTGGGCGTGGTTTGTTTCCATAGAGTGATTCCAGAGTGGCCAGCCTGAAATGCGGGTTTCAGGGACAGACGCGGAAGGAGATTTTTACAACAAAGTTTTAAAGCTAAGTGATATATCAGATATATCAGATTGTAGGTGGGTTTATTTTTGGCCCTTAGCGTTCATATTTTGCTGTGTTTGTTGCATTTTTGTTGCGTTTCGCTTGATTGTAAAATATGTCGATCGAGAGTGGGTGTGACATTCATATGTTGTCAATATTCAGCAGTGTTTCGCACATATTCATTTATTTGTGGCGGCCCGCCACGAAAGAATTACGTCCGCCACAAATAAAAAATAATTTTTTATTTTTATTTTTTTTTTTTAATTTATTTTTATTTTTATTTTTTTGTCCTGTCCAGCTTCTCAGGCAAATCATTTAGTTGATGTAGATGCCCATATAGGCTGTTCAGATTTACTTTACAGAAGAGAAGTGTAGGATACTTCTCTTGTTGCCTTATTTGTATTTGACCACTACTGTTTTCTGTTTATTTGTTACTGACTGTGGCAGGACACCTCTGCCTCCGTTTCACTTTATGTTGCTGGTAAATAATATGGTTGTAGTAGTAGGCTAAAGTTAAATTATTTAGTATGCACTAATTAAAGGGGCAGAGCTTTAAGAGACATTTTATCTTTTATATTTTATAAGATATATTTTTTGTAAGAACCACGATTAATAAATATATTTCAGTGAATAACTTATTGTTCAAATCTGTATATAAATATGTACACAAAGTGTTGTAATTATATTGTAAAATGGATGGATGGACGTTTAAAGCAAAACTGTTATTATTAATTAGTAAGTATACATTTTTTGAGCCTTTTTAGAGAAAATCATATCATTGTAGTAAATTATGCAAATTACTCGATGTCATGGTGACCACGCCCATAGCCACGCCCCCACCGCCACAGGTATCTTGGCAGTTTATGGGAAACACTGCTCAGTGTTTTATCATTCATAGTTAATATTGTAAATCCCACATTCTTTATTTTCATGTACATTCTGGGTGTCTCATTCAGTAAAAAAAAAGAAAATTCTATTCCGTTTTTAAGGCGGTCTGTCATAACATTTTTAGCATTCCATCAGACATTACTGTGAGGTTTTGTATTAGTGTTCCTAAAAATAGATATGCCGGCCCCCAGACACATTTTTTTCTCTAAATTTGACCCTCAAGTCAAAATAATTGCCCAGGCCTGCTCTAAAAGCTGGTCTTCCTTTGTGCCTCCCAGGGCAGCTGAGCTGAAGGCAGAGTGTTGCCAGGAGGAGTCCGCTCACAGTGACATCATGGTCGTGACTCTATCTGGGAAACTGAGCAGTCTCAGGGAGGACATGGCCAACAAGACTGCACTGTGTAAAAGGTAAACACCGCTTTTACCAGAGCGTGGATTCAATGATGTTTGGCCATCGAGTTGAACATAGTCATGCTGAATGCAGGTATCCGGTTGCGCAATATAGACGAGTAGGATAGCATAGATATCAATTTGGCCGGCGATAGCTTTTTTTTTTTAACAATCGTATCGGCATAGTGCATGTTGATGACAAATTCTAGCAACTTTTAAAGTGACAAACACGTCCCCAATATCCTGTATCATTGTAGCGAGCGGCTAATTTCCTTCCAGAGTGGCGACAAACTATTTTTTTCAAGCTAGCTTTATCACTGGAGGACAAGGAACAGCTAAGCATGTTACACTACACACCGTAGGAGGACATGCTAACCGCAAGCTGGAGCTCTTGGTTGTAAACAAAGGAGGCAGCATCGATACAAATATCAACAGTAACGATATCAAGTGTGGTGTCAGTTCTGTATATGCTCGATATTACAGTGGTTGGATCGATATTTCTTTATTATCAAAAAATCAGTGAAACAAGTCTGTGGACACAGGAGAGCTTTAGGGCCCAAAACTAAATGATTTGAATTAGGGCTGGCCGATATATCGAATATACTCGATATATCGCGGGTTTGTCTCTGTGCGATATAGAAAATGACTATATCGTGATTTTCGAGTATACGTTCTCACGCAGTTGCTTTTAGCTGTGGGCATTACACTACAGGCTCTTCTCACTCGTTCTTGTCTCTCCTCACAGAGACATAAAACAAGAACACCTTCTTACATACGTCACATACTGTCGCGCGTGCAACGTCATACGCTCTCGCGGAGCAGAGAGGCAGAGACATGGCTAATATTAGCTGTGATGCTAGCGGTGCGGTGTGAGTGGTAATACGAGAGAAAGAAGGTGCGAATCTGGTCACAAATGGAGGAAGAATTAATTCCCAAGAAAAACAGCACGGGGTTCATCGTCTGGCGGTGGTTTGGCTTCACGCGGGAAGATGTTGAACATCCATCCATCTTCTTCCGCTTATCCAAGGTCGGGTCGCGGGGCCAGCAGCCTAAGCAGGGAAGCCCAGACTTCCCTCTCCCCAGCCACTTCGTCCAGCTCCTCCCGGGGGATCCCGAGGCGTTCCCAGGCCAGCCGGGGTCTTCCCAACGTGTCCTGGGTCTTCCCCGTGGCCTCCTACCGGTCGGGCGTGCCCGAAACACCTCCCTAGAGAGGCGTTCGCTTGGCATCCTGACCAGATGCCCAAACCACCTCATCTGGCTCCTCTCGATGTGGAGGAGCAGCGGCTTTACTTTGAGCTCCTCCCGGATGACAGAGCTTCTCACCCTATCTCTAAGGGAGAGCCCCGCCACCCGGCGGAGGAAGCTCATTTCGGCCGCTTGTACCCGTGATCTTGTCCTTTCGGTCATAACCCAAAGCTCATGACCATAGGTGAGGATGGGAACGTAGATCGACCAACAGAATACCGTAATATGTTTAGTATGCGGCAAAAGCGTTGCTACAAAAAGTAGCACCACTGCTAATGTGTAGCATCATTTGAAAAGTCACCCGCTAGAGAATGAGGAGTGCTTGAAACTCCGCATGTCAACATCTCCGTTCAGTGCCATACTCACAAAATGCCGAAGCAACCATTTCCAGATCAACACCGTATGACAAAAATAGTCTACAACAGAAGGGGATAACGTCCGCAGGAACCTACCACATAGCGAAGGACATAAACTAGCTCATTTTTATTTGACACTTATTGAAATATCTTGTGTGACATCATGCACAAAAGTGCACTTTATTTGTTTTAAACTATTGTAGTGGCGTTCTGTACAAAAACTGCACTTTAATTTAGTGTTGTTTTGATGTGTCATCTTAGTGACATCATGCACAAAAGTGCACTAATAGCTTGTTTTAAAATGTCTCTGACAATCTTGCACTTTCTGTTTTGAAATGACATGAATGTTTGTGCCATTGCTTAATAACTGTTTAATAAATACAGTTTTGGTAAATTGACTTAGTTGTGATTTCCCTCTCTGCATGAAAGTTTAAAATGAGCATATATTAATGCAGTATGAACAAGAATGTTTTAATGTAGACACATAGAATCATCATACTGCTGTGATTATATGCATCAAGTGTTAATTCAAGGCTAAGGCAAAATATCGAGATTTATATCGTGTATCGTGACATGGCCTAAAAATATCGAGATATTAATAAAAAGCCATATCGCCCAGCCCTACTTTGAATCAGAGCCAATAGTAGTACAATTCAATATCTCAGCTGTATTCGGGCGGAAGGCGGTGTACACCCTGGTTTTGAAAATTTTAAGTATCAGCATTGAAATGGCCAACACTGCTCCTGTAACGACTTGCTATTTGATTGTTATCCAAGTTTGTAGTATCGCCCAAAACTAATGTAAAGTATTCAAACGACAGAAGAACATTTTCACAGAAGTGTACATTGAACCATGTTACAACATAAAGTAGGCAGAAACTATCAGTACATTAGCAAATAGATTGATATTAGTTTTGACAAAATAATTGACTGAAAACGACGCAATATGTTACCGGATATGTTAGCAGCCAAATTAAAAGCCTTTGTAACCAGTTTTGAAATTGTTCTATTATCACTTATACAGCAAACAATATATTGTGATATACCGTATTTTCCGGACCACAAGGCGCACTGCCGATGAATGGTCTATTTTCTATCTTTCTTCGTATATAAGGCGCACCAGAATATAAGGCGCATTAAAGGAATCATATTATTATTATATTTTTTCTAAATGTAAAACACTTGTGGTCTACATAACATGTAGTGGTGTTTTTTTGGTCAAAATGTTGCAAAGATGATGTTTTACAGATCATCTTCAAGCCGCTTTCTGACAGTCTCTTCCGGATGCACCGTTTTGTGGGTGGTCTTATTTCCGTGGCTCACCTTCGACAGCGTCCTCTCCCCGTCATCTTTGTTGTAGCGGTGTAGCGTGCAAGGACGGGAGTGGAAGAAGTGTCAAAAGATGGAGCTAACTGTTTTAATGACATTCAGAATTTACTGAAATCATTAACGGAGCAGCATCTCCTCATCCGGAAACAACAATGTGTCCTGGGAAAAAACGTCCGACCGGAACTCTCTAATAACTAAAGTTCCTTGGGTAAATAATGTAAACTCGCTACACCGGTATGTTTCAGCGCTTTCATGGCGAGTTTACTGACAGATATAAGTAAGAACTTTACACTACTTTATATTAGAAATGGCAACAGCGGAGGATAAATGTCCCATAACAAGAAGTTAGAGAAAATAAAGAAGCTCATCGACTATGGTGTCGGTACGCACTAGAAAGGCGGATGCACACAATTTTTCAGGATTTATGCAGATCCCAAATACAGATCAGAAGGTAAGAAATTTTGATTTTGCTTAATATTGTGAAACAAAACGCCAGATAATATGTCTTACCTTATACACGCACCATAATAATACTCGTATGTTTAATGCGCCGACAATCCATCAAGCGGTGCGGCTTCATAGCTTACCAAAGTCGTACTAAAACATTTTGATAGATTATTTGAGCGCCATGTGTAATGTTCTATATTTTCAATGGAACATATAAAATGTTAGTGTGGTTTACTATGAGTCATATTACAGTCTATACTTATGTCTTATGTTTGACTGCCATCTACTGGTCACACTTATCATTACACCATGTCCCAAATAAAATTGCTTCGAGGTCGATAAGAAAAAACTGAATTATTCTGTACATTAGGCGCACCGGGTTGTATGGCACACTGTCGAGTTTTGAGGAAAAAAATGGATTTTAAGTGCGCCTTTTAGTCCGCAAAATATATCGAAGGAAGCTGCAATATATAAATATCTGTTATCTTGTTCACGATCCAATACTGTGTTTTTTTATACTCAACAGGGCAGAACAACAGAGAAACCAAGCCCTTGAAAATGCAGAGAAACTCAAAGAAGCTTTCAAAGAGTACAAGGCCAACATTGCCATTAAATTTCAAAAGGTAATTCAACCTCAAGCAGACCAGTTACCACACACATCAAAGCGATTTAATTTACAATATGAAGATAGTTTTCCCATGATATTATGGAAATACAAAGGTTGTGTTACAAAATGTCGACACAACAGATTATTTACTATCTCCGTGGACACTGATTTAGATAACATTGCAACAAACAAGTTTGAAAATAAGTAAAAAAAACTAAATAAAAAAACAATGGTACTGTAAAATATCAACCGTAGATTTTACGATTAAAAAAAATTGGAAGCTCAGTCGGCAGACATTTTGACCGTAAAGTACAACGGTACAGTTTTTCCATTTGCAGGGATGCACTGTAAAAACAACAACTGTAGATTTTATGGTAAAAGAAACAGGCAGTTCACTCGCAAATTTTTTTACCATAAAATACAAAGGCACCATTTTTTAATTTACAGTAATAACACTGTAAAACAACTGTAGATTTTACGGTAAAAAAATGGTATCAATGTCACTGGAATTTTTACTGTAAAAAACCATTGTACTGTTTTCCATTTAAAGTAATACGCCGTAAAAACAACAACCGTAGATTTTACCGTAAAAATAACTGGAAGCGAGGTTACCAGAAATTTTACCGTAAAATACAATGGTACCATTTTTCCATTTATAGTAATACACCGCAAAAACAACTGTAGATTTTACCGTAAAAAAAACTGGAACCGATGTCAACAGAAATTTTACCGTAAAATACAAAGCCACAATTTTTCTATTTACAGTAATAACACCGTAAAAACAACTGTAGATTTTACGGTAAAAAAATGGTATTTCCGTCACCAGAATTATAATGTAAAAAACCATGGTACTGTTTTCCATTTACGGTAATACACCGTAAAAACAACAAACGTAGATTTTACCGTAAAAAAAACTGCAAGCGAGGTCAACAGAAATTTTACCGTAAAATACAAAGGCCCCATTTTTCTATTTACAGTAATAACACCGTAAAAACAACTGTAGATTTTACGATACAAAACTGGTATCTCCGTCACCAGAATTCATCCATCCATCCATTTTCTACCGCATTTCCCTTTTGGGGTGGCGGGGGGTGCTGGAGCCTTTCTCAGCTGCATTCGGGCGGAAGGCGGGGTCATACTTGCCAACCCTCCCGTTTTTAGCGGGAGAATCCCGATATTCAGCGCCTCTCCCGACAACCTCCCGACAGAGATTTTCTCCCGACAAACTCCCGGTATTCAGCCGGAGCTGGAGGCCACGCCCCCCCCCAAAAAAAGTCTGCCGCAGCTGCGATTGGACCTGACCAGCCTCCGGGTACAAGTACTGGAGTACCAATTGCTTGCCAGGGAAGATCTTCCCCAGGAAGCAAGGATTGACCGGTTTTGGGCCATGCTAGGGAGAGATGGAAGATTCCACACTCTCGTGCATTTGATGAAAGCACTTTTGTGCGTGCCACACAGCAATGCATTATCAGAGAGGGTGTTCAGCATGGTTAGAAAAATAGTGAAAGAGGATGGACTATTCAACCCTTAACAAAGCATTATACTTTCAAGTACAACAATGAGTAGATGAGTGTTGTGTGTGTGTGTATATATGTGTAAATAAATGAACACTAAAATTCAAGTATTTCTTTTATTTAAATATATAATAAAATAAATAAATGTATATATATATATATATATATATATATATATATATATATATATAGCTAGAATTCACTGAAAGTCAAGTATCTATCTATATATATATATATATATATATATATATATATATATATATATATATATATATATATGAAATACTTGAGTTGGTGAATTCTAGCTGTAAATATACTCTCCTCTTAACCACGCCCCTAACCACGCCCCTGCCTCAACCACGCCCCCACCCCCGACCAAGGCCCCCCCCCCAAGGCTGGCAAGTATGGGCGGGGTACACCCTGGACAAGTCACCATCTCATCACAGACTATTGTTATCGTTACCATTAATATTTTCCTACAGGAAAAAACCTGTAAAAATTGTAAGAAAAAAGAGCAAAAATATGTCATGCAATGTGGAAACGATGCAATTTTGACATTAATTATTAATGATAATATTTTACAAAAATTTTGGACACACCTGATCCAAAATATTAAAGGCTCTCAAAATAAAAATTAAATACAAATTATAATGTAAAAAACCATGGTACTGTTTTCCATTTACGGTAATACACCGTAAAAACAACAACCGCAAGTTCACCAGAAATGTTACCGAAAAATACAATGGTACCATTTTTCCATTTATAGTAATACACCGTAAAAACAACTGTAGATTTTAACGTTAAAATTGTCGGTAAAATTCTGGCGACTGAGCTGCCGTTTTTTTTTACCGCAAAAGCCACATATTTTTTTACAGTGTACTTAAAGTATGATAATCAAATGCATTGGCAGTGGTGTAAAAATATCATGAGGCTAATATTTATACATTTGTATTCATATATTATTTACTGTTACAAGCGACCACAACTGCAATGTGTATGAAAGTATTATTGTAGCAAAATTATTTGCAAATGCATATTTCAATCGGTGCGTCTGTAATCCAATTCACGTGTCTGTGTACTAATCTGTGTGTCTATATCACTTTGTATGTGTAATCAGGGCCACGTGTGCATGTTTTAAGTTGTCTGTCCGTATTAAGATTTGTCTGTGGGAGAAAAAAAATTCTGTCTGTCTGTCTGTATTTCCTCGATTAGCTGTCTTTTTACACTTGACTTTTTGTTTCTGTCGTGAAACGTAGCAATATTTGTGTGTGCGTATTCAGATGTGTGTATATGTAATCGAAGAGTGACACAAATGTGTCTGTAATCAGATTCGTGTGAATTGGTTGTCTTTTTACGCATGACTTGTGCGACACTTCTATTGTGTAGGAGTTGTCTGTCCGTGCAGCGATACGAACTTGTAAAAAGACTTGTCTGTCTGTAACTTCACCGAGGTCTGGACGATTATGGAAAACAGAATAAACACGATTATTTTGATTGATATTGTAATCACGATGAATCTCTCAATTATTCATTAATTTGCAAACGTGAGTGTTTATGGTACCACCAAAACTCAAGTTTAAATATAGTTTACAAAAACCCCTGGATATAAATTGGTAACGAAAATAAACCACAACAAGTCAATAATAATAATAGCAATAACAACACATTTAAATAACAATAGCAATACAAAAAACAATCACGTTTTTCCGTTTTGTTTTCAATTCAGTTTTTTACCTTCTACACCATAGTGTTTGCTTTTTGTGTCAAATAAAATTCAGTAAAATGTTTAATTAAATGCAAATACCCTCACATTTATTGGTGCAATACATCTTTGGACAATTGTGACCAGTATTTTAGGTCAAAGCGTAGTAATTGTGTAAATGTGTCAATAAGTGCTTAGAGTACATTATGCTTAAAACCTTTATTTTGTTAGCGCAGTCAGACTGGATGTGGTGCAGTGTGCTATTATTGTGAAGGGGAAGTGTGCTTTGATGTTCACTGCGAGACAAGTTAAGAAAGGACTTTAGACTGTTAAAAAAAAAAAAAAAAAAAAAAGTCTCAAGTTGCGAGTACTGTTTGTAGATTAATGTAACATTGATGATGTTGTTCACAACAACACACGCAGATGAAATGTGTTGAGGGTGTATGGATTGTTCTTGCTAGTTTTTAGCTGTTTCAAGTGACCGTCTCACACATTGTTCGATTTGCGACGGGGCGTTTGAGTGTGTCGCCGATAAATGAGCGCTACCTGACTCATTATTTTCCCAAACAAATGTTTCTTCTCCTCACAATGACAACATTTCACTTTCATTCATATCGGTTTCCCTGATACTTCTTTTTATTGGCCAATTATGTGACTCGTGGGTATGTGAAACCTGTAAATCATATGCCTTACTACTTCTATTGAGTTTAATGATTATTGATTAGGCGTACTAGCAGTGTGTCAAACAAAAAGTAGCAACCATGGTGACGTCCCAAACATCTAGTAGACGTGATCAGTTTCACCGTCACAGATTCGGAATTTACATGCACGTTGCACGGCCCATTAATCGTTTTTTTCATCCATCCATCCACTTTCTACCGCTTGTCCCTTTTGGGGTTGTGGGGGGTGCTGGAGCCTATCTCAGCTGCATTCGGGCAGCTCCCCGTGACTGCGGAACCCACGCAGTCACGGGGAGAACATGCAAACTCCACACAGAAAGATCCCGAGCCCGGGATTGAACTCAGGACTACTCAGGACCTTCGTATTGTGAGGCACATGCACTAACCCCTGTGCTGCCGTTTTTTTCAATTATTATATTTTCATAATCACGAGAAGCCTTAATCGAAATCGAAATTCTTCACCTTGCCTTTCCCTACACTCACCACTCATCTGCGCCTTGCACCCACTCGCACTCGTGTTTGTGTCGAAGCCAATAACGATGGACTTTCCATCACTTGATGTAAATGAAAGTTCATGTTTTAGCAGAAGTTGTCGAAGGTATTTCCTACTCAAATAAGTTATCAGTAATGGTTTGACATACAGCAGCCAAAATGATCACGTTTCCTCTGTCAGGGATGGGGCTCTCTTTGAGATAGAGATGTGAGACTCACGGTCTTCCCCGTGGTCTCCTACCGGTCGCACGTGCCCTGAACGCCTCCTCAGGGAGACGTCCTGACCAGGTGCCTGAACCATTGTGAGGAGTAGCGGCTTCATTCTTAACTCCTCCCGAATGACAGCGCTTCTCGCATGTGGTCACCCTATCTCTAAGGTAGCCCCGCCCCCCGACGGAGGAAACAGGATCATTTGGGCCACTGTATGTCATAACATTACTGATAACCTATTTGAGTACAAAACACTTCCGACAACTATTGCTAAAACATGAACTTTTATTTTCAAAAAGTGATAGAAAGTCTGTAGTTCTTGGCTTCAAAACCCACACAAGTACTCGAGGGTGCAAGGCGCCGACTAGACTAGATTAGAATAGATTAGATTAGATAGTACTTTATTGATCCCCGAGGGGAAATTAGATTTTCAGAACAATCCCATTCAAGATCAGACAAAACGTTACAGGGAGACAGAAAAAGGATCGCTGACGGGTCAGCCAGAAAGTCCAGCGCCCCTTTCCAAAAAAAATAATGGTGAGACTAGTGGTGAGTATAGGGCAAGGGAAGTTACAGACACACAAGTAAGAAAGTTTAGAAGTTCCTACGCCAGACCTGGGCAAATTAAGGCCCTTTAAGCTTTTCAATCTGGCCCGCCGGACATTCCCAAATAATTTTTTTAGATTTTTAAGATGGAAGCTATAGCTGCCATTATGATGTGCAGTGGTGTTTTAAAATTGCTGTAAGTCTTGAACTACACAAAGTATTTCAATGGTTGGAATCTGCGCTTTTGCATGATATACTAGTTACTATGGTAATCCAAGTCACAGCAGCTCAGACGAGGCACCAAGCAGTGTGGGTGGGGAGCGTTTCCACAGAGTGTTTCCAGAGCGGCCAGCCTGAAATGCGGGTGTCAGGGACAGACGCGGAAGGAGATTTTTACAACAAAGTTATAAAGCTTAGATATATCAGCTGTATTAGATTGTAGGTGTTTTTTTATTTTTACCCTTCACGTTCATATTTCGCTGGGTTTTTTGCATTTTTGTTGCGTTTCGCTTGATTGTAAAATATGTCGATCGAGAGGGGGTGTGACGTTCATATGTTGTCAATATTCAGTGTTTTATTGTTCATAGTTAATATTGTAAATCCCATATTCTTTATTTGCATGTAGATTCTCATTCAGTAAAAAATTTAAAATTCCATTCCATTTTTTCAGGTGGTCTGTCATAACATAGCATTCAATCAGACATTATTGTGAGGTTTTGTATTAGTGTTCCTAGAAATCAGACACGTTTTCTTCTCTAAGTTTGGCCCCCGAGTCAAAATAATGGCCCAGGCCAGTCCTACGCTGTACAGACAGACAACTCTTACACGGTAGAAGTTTCGCAAAAGACAGCCAATCAGGGTTCCTGCTTCACTCGAATCTGAATCCAGACACATAAGTTTTTACGCACAAACAACTCTTAGACACAGATTGCATTACAAATACACACATCCGAACACGCACATACAAATATGATTAAGCACACACTAAAGGAATCAATGAAATATGGACAGACAATTCATAAAATGGACACACACACACGACTCTGATTACACACAAACACACACACACTTTGAGATACAGACACACACATTAGTACACAGACACGTGTACTGGATTAGCAACAGATTTGCAAGTAATTTTGCTCCAATAATACTTCCATAGATGT
This sequence comes from Entelurus aequoreus, assembly GCF_033978785.1. Taxonomy (NCBI): domain Eukaryota; kingdom Metazoa; phylum Chordata; class Actinopteri; order Syngnathiformes; family Syngnathidae; genus Entelurus; species Entelurus aequoreus. Next base: position 18,125,699 of record NC_084746.1, on the reverse strand, counting down.
GTCTGTCAAAGGAAACGAGTTTGACACCTCTGCTTTACACCTTTAACTTCAGATGCATTTATTTGTTTCCTTAATCAAGACCGATGTTTTTGTGCTAACTTGTGCTTTTTAAGGTGATTGAGAATGAAAGGAGGTTAAAATCAAGTCTTAGTAAGTTGAGTGGAGAAGAAAAAGAGTTGGAACTGAAGTGTGCTTTGCTGGAGAGAGAAAAAGAAGAGCAGAGTGAAACTATCAGGTTCGTAAAGTGCTCTACATTTTTTTTATGGCTAGTTCATCGTTGCCGTGACCTTCTCTTGGGTTTTACAGCCAGCTAAAGGAGGAGGTGAGTCTAACAGAGACATTGGCTGCTCAGCATTCCGACCTCCAGGCCAAGCTGGAGGAGGCGGGACGACGGAGCTCTGACCTGCGGCGGCAGCTGATAGAGCGCAGTGCCGAGTGCAGAGAGCTGGTCTCTCTGCGCAAGGAAGTGGAGGACTTGCGGACCCTGGCCAAGAACCAGGAGCAGTGTTTAGCTCAAAGCCACAGAGCGGCTCAGCAAAGTCAAGCTGAGAACGCCAGCTTGGAGGCCATCATATCCCTGCTGCATCTACGAGAGGTGGGGCTGGAGCCGCCTTTTGTTGTCACCTCACATGACTTTCATAACTTGTTTGCTGAATGGTGTGTGTTCATATATTGGTCGTTGTAATGTGTGTATTATTTAGGATGCTGTTGGACCACTGTGTGTCAGACCCTGCATGCTGCCTCCGGCGGACTATTCAAGAACTGTAAATCTGCTGAATCTTAAACCAGGTACAGGTGCACCGTTGGAACTCAAACACAATCTGATTCAGGACTTTAATTGGTTGAATTCATTAATTGCAGCTGTCTGACTTTTGGATATAAATACTGAACCAGAGTTAGTAGAAATAATTTGAGAGGAAGCTACTGTAGTAATCCTCACCACCATGGCAGAAATGAACCTGTTTCTTTAAGGTAGCACTGTCTAGAGCAGGGTTGTCAAAGTCATGTTAGCTCAGGGGGAAAATCTATTCCCACGTGGGCCGGACGGGTAAAATCATGGCACGATAACTTAAAAATACAACTACCGCAACATCAGATTGTTTTCTTTGTTTCACTTCGACCCAAAATAGGACAAGGACATTCTGAAAATGAACATATCACAAATAATCCTCTTGACAAAACACTTTAAGTTTGTTGAAAATTCTGAGGAAAGAATTGGTGCAGTTACAAAAGCACCATGAAGAAGACAATGAACTTAGGCCCTGTCTACATTAAAGTTAAAGTTAAAGTACCAATGATTGTCACACACACATTAGGCGTGGTGAAATTTGTCCTCTGCATTTGACCCATCCCCTTGTTCACCCCATGGGAGGTGAGGGGAGCAGTGGGCAGCAGCGGTGCCGCGCCCGGGAATCATTTTTGGTGATTTAACCCCCAATTCCAACCCTTGATGCTGAGTGCCAAGCAGGGAGGTAATGGGTCCCATTTTTATAGTCTTTGGTATGACTCGGCCGGGGTTTGAACTCACAACCTACCGATCTCAGGGCGGACACTCTAACCACTAGGCCATTAAGCCGGATAACTCCTCAAACAAATAATTATTTAGCCCAAGCCCCTTGTCAGCCACACTAACCCATTGTTTAAGGTTCCCCTCCTTGGATAGTTTTTTACACGGGTAAGTGCATCGTGTATTTCTTAAATCTCCCGCTCATAGCTTTGTATGAACTCATCGATCGTTTACAAACTGAGTTTGGAGAGGAAGTGACGCCAGAAAGACCGCGCCCCACACAAGAAGTGATGTCAGAAAGAACGCGCCACAGCTAGCTTCATAACAAGCGGTATCGTAACTCGGAGGTAACCACTAGAAAGATGGAGGCGAGTCATCCAGACATGCCCGTGTTTGTCCTTCTTCTACATGAACAGACGCTTGTGGAAATCACACATAAATCGCTTAAGAGAAGAAAACGCGCGATTGCAGCTATTTCGGATACAACACATCTCAGACGGCAACATAGCAACGTTGAGCGATGGTTTTGGATAAGGCCTGGAAGAACGGCAGCCTGGTGGGATATGTTTGTCAACGACTGGGTTGTGCCAGCGGAACGGCCAGAGAACTTTTGAATGTCCGGTTCAGGTGTAATTCTACTTAGCGAAAAACTTTGTCCATTTGTCGAAGGGGAGACAACGAGAATGTGGGAATACATGGACGAGGGAGTACTACGGAAAACAGCGAATGCATTTGGACTGGCAAAGCAGATCATCAGTTATTGTCCGCGACGTATGTCGAGCAATTACTCAACGTCTAGTTTTGTACTCCATAACTATTGTGAAGCCATGAAGTGGTTGCGGCCGTCAAGTTCGACCGCCAATTTCAGCCTACAAGCACAGTGTCCTGACCAGATACACTACCGTTCAAAAGTTTGGGATCACCCAAACAATTTTGTGGAATAGCCTTCATTTCTAAGAACAAGAATAGACTGTCGAGTTTCAGATGAAAGTTCTCTTTTTCTGGCCATTTTGAGCGTTTAATTGACCCCACAAATGTGATGCTCCAGAAACTCAATCTGCTAAAAGGAAGGTCAGTTTTGTAGCTTCTGTAACGAGCTAAACTGTTTTCAGATGTGTGAACATGATTGCACAAGGGTTTTCTAATTATCAATTAGCCTTCTGAGCCAATGAGCAAACACATTGTACCATTAGAACAGTGGTTCTCAAATGGGGGTACGCGTACCCCTGGGGGTACTTGAAGGTATGCCAAGGGGTACGTGAGATTTTTAAAAAATATTCTAAAAATAGCAACAATTCAAAAATCCTTTATAAATATATTTATTGAATAATACTTCAACAAAATATGAATGTAAGTTCATAAACTGAACATCAAATCAGGTAGGCTATTCCATTCATTACCATAAACCCAGAGTTTCCCCCATGCCATGATGGTTTGACCCTCACTAAAATGTCTGTCAAAAAGAACTGTGAAAAGAAATGCAACATTGCAATATTCAGTGTTGACAGCTAGATTTTTTGTGGACATGTTCCCTAAATATTGATGTCAAATATTTCTTTTTTTGTGAAGAAATGTTTAGAATTAAGTTCATGAATCCAGATGGATCTCTATTACAATACCCAAGAGGGCACTTTAAGTTGATGATTACTTCTATGTGTAGAAATCTTTATTTATAATTAAATCACTTGTTTATTTTTCAACACGTTTTTAGTTATTTGTATATCTTTTTTTCTAAATAGTTCAAGAAAGACCACAACAAATGAGCAATATTTTGCACTGTTATACAATTTAATAAATCAGAAACTGATGACATAGTGCTGTATTTTACTTCTGTATCTCTTTTCTTCAACCAAAAATGCTTTGCTCTGATTAGGGGGTACTTGAATTAAAAAAATGTTTAGATGGGGTACATCACTGAAAAAAGGTTGAGAACCACTGCATTAGAACACTGGAGTGATAGTTGCTGGAAATGGGCCTCTATACACCTACCGGTATGTAGATATTGCACCAAAAACCAGACATTTGCAGCTAGAATAGTCATTTACCACATTAGCAATGTATAGAGTGTATTTCTTTAAAGTTAAGACTAGTTTAAAGTTATCTTCATTGAAAAGTACAATGCTTTTCCTTCAAAAATAAGGACATTTCAATGTGACCCCAAACTTTTGAACGGTAGTGTAGTGTATCTAGATCCCGAAATTGATTGTTGTAAAATGTTGTTTATCACATTGTTTACTTTCACACGTCCATTAAGTATATGAGTCATGTATGATGGCTCAGGTGTGATTCACTACAATAGGGCTGGTCGAACAGCTGCTGATGGTGAGGCAAGCAAGGTTTACTGTTAAAAGAAATGTGGCAAAAGTCTACATTGAAACACAGGGTAAGGATACACTTCCAGGTCAGAGGTGACTATGACGCGTGCATTTTTTTTCGTGCATGTGTACTAGGTCGTGTTGCGCCGGCGGACGAAGGGGGGAGGGGGTCTTAAACGGTGGCATTATGTGTGTGTGGACAAGGATAAGGTTAGTGGGACATAGCCTGGATAACCTTAGTGTAGAAGGGGCCTTAGACTTTATCTCAGTGTTTCTACTAAGCACTTCAACTTTAAGTCACATCTGGGATTGAACATACATAATAAATAATATCAAATACCTCATTTTCAATAATCCTGTGCGAGCTCAACAAACCATACAAACTGACATAGAACCTATTAAAGAGGATTAAGTTACTCCCTGCCTTGAAGGCAGGGAGTAACTTGTTTATTCATTAAAACAAATAAAAGATGTGCAATGCATGAACAATTTCAACAAAGCAAACGTATGAAGTTAAGATCACACACTTCACTTTCTTTAAATTGCCACAGAAGACAGTCATTTTCACAGAACTATATCAAGGTGCAGTATATCATGTGGGATTGTTGTTTATTTAACTCCTGAAAGCTGACATCTTTTAGCTTTTACAAGTGCATCAATATCAGGTGTCACGTCTGGAGTGGCAGACAATTTGTTATTCAAGTGCCTTGAGCGTAGCTTTGTATTGTTGATGCTCATTACAGAGAAAACTTGCTGAAAAAGATATGTGTTTTCCCATTCACATCCGAGTATACGTTTTCTTGGAACACTCTGCGTTCACTTTTCTCTTTTTTGAGAGAGACATTTTGTGGAAATCACAATGTGTTTGAAGCAGGCTTTACGTTGGGTGGAGGGGGAGGAGCCAGCCCCTCTTTAATGGGTACCTAACATAATTATTTTGCGACATTTAGTAGACACATTGAGAACAGCAGTTTCATTTTAAAAATGAAGCTAATTTTTACACTTAGCAAACTCATCTTGCGGGCCGTATGTTTGACACCCCTGATCTAGAGTAAAAGGAATGGGTCAGCATGCTACACACACCAAACAGGACGACACAAGAAGCTAACGGCTTAAGCTCCTGTGTAAAGTAGGAATAATTGAACCAGATGTTGATGCTATCGATACTTAGTGTTACGGTGTGGTCGCATGATAATGTGCGGATCGTTTCCCCAAGATGCAGACGGACGGTGGAAAAATTATTGATTTTCCATAAATCAGTCAGACAGGAATACAAAACAGAACAAGTGCGCCGCTTTCACTGAAAGCTATGATAAGCTAAAGGAAAAGCTTAGTATGGAACAAGGAAACAATAATCACCAACCTAACTTGTCGCATGAAGCAAGAAAAACAGCCAGACCGAGTGTGGCGAAAGGCAGGAATGAATAGCTCTTTGATTAGTGCCCGGGAGCAGGTGAGCGTCCAGAACACTAATCAGAGGCAGGTGAAAATAATCTGCACCCATGGCAACCAAGAAACACAAACTCAGGGGTGCTGAAACAGAACTAAGGGAGTCTAAACTAAAACAAAACATGATCCGGGTAACGGATCATCACACCAAGTGTAGTATCAGTGTATAAATGATACTTACTAATTTGTCTTTTCCTTGTTCTTACTACAAAACAGTTTTTCTGGTGTTTTTGGTTATTGTTGACAAAGTCAGGGAGTAAGACTCTGGATACAGGAAGGGTTTAAGGGCAAAACCCAAATGATTTTAAAGGGATCAATACTAGTTTTTACTTTTGTAACTGTCCATTAGTCCACTTTTTTTTGTTAAAAAAATAGCGTTCAATACCACAAATGTGATACATCATCTGATTTACAACAATACTAGCAAATTCTACATTTAATAAGAAAAACTTCATACAAATTTGTTATTGTGTTTACTTTAGTTACTTGCCATAAAAATTTTCAGTTTTATGATCTATACCGGATCGGAACTTGAAATCGGATCCGATCTGACGCCAAAAAGTTCGGATTGGGATTAGAGGCTAAAAATGTTGATTGGGACATCCCTAAATGTTTGTGAAAGAGAGACGACGCAGCTTGTCTTTTAATAGTGTGAGAATAAGTGTGTACTGTGTTTACAGCCACATAAAACTCCAAAATACAGACTGGTGGCTAATGGTGATTGGATTTTCCCTATTTTGTCCTGGTAATATTTGAGTTCTGGATTGTTGTTTGACTTTTGGACCATGCTTCCAATCAAATGTAATACAAAATTATATAATAATAACACATTCAAAACACCCGAGGACACTTTGAAAAATAACATCCATCCATCCATTTTCTACCGCTTGTCCCTTTTGGGGTCTCGGGGGGTGCTGGAGTCTATCTCAGCTGCACCTGGGCGGAAGGCGCAGTACACCCTGGACAAGTCGCCACCTCATCACAAGGCCAACTAACAATCAAGCTTTATTGCAGACTCCAACGTCCAAGTACACATACAATCACATACAGTACATAAAACAAAACATAAAATACAGGAAAAAGAAAAGCCATATCACATAATAAATAAATAATAAAACAGTGATTGTGCATATTCAGTAAAAGGCATCTAATAAATAAATAAAAGCAGCAATAAAAAAAATAATATTTATACTTAAAAAATGTGTCTACACATTCTATAAAAGGAACAGATACCAGTGTTTCCATATATAGGATTGGTACCTAACAGAACTACACCTAGGACTGGTTATCTGTATAATAAGATCATTCTCGGACCCCTGCAGTCTACATATAAACTTAAACATTCGTTTTCAGGGTGGTTTGGAAGGTGTTTATCCCTAAATCACAAAAAAGCTTGCTGGCACTACTACCCCTGGGGCTTTCCGAGCAGGATTCTGAGACAGTCATTATATGCAACTTGGAGTTTGCACAAGCTCTTTTTTTTTTAACCTCACCCAGAGGGGTGCTGTGTACATAGGGGTGCAGTAAGCTCTAAACGAGTACACCTTCGCTTCATCAGAACAGTAGTGAAATTTTCTCACCAGCATATTGGCTTGGACATACAGCATTCTTCTCTGTCCAAGCATGTCCGCATCATCCTCCATCTTGTCATTGATGATGTGGCCTAAGTATTCGACATTGTTGCACACAGACAGGGTTTGACCAGACAAGTAGAAACCTGGGAAATTAAGATGTTGATCCTCCTTGGTCCTACATATCCTTACCATACTCTTTGTGGCATCATACTTGATGTCAAACTTGACTCCATAGTCTGAGCATACGATCCATCCATTTCCCGCCGCTTATCCGAGGTCGGGTCGCAGCAGCCTAAGCAGAGAAGCCCAGACTTCCCTCTCCCCAGCCACTTCGTCCAGCTCCTCCCCGGGGGATCCCGAGGTGTTCCCAAGCCAGCCGGGAGACATAATATTCCCGACGTGTCCTGGGTCTTCCCCGTGGCCTCCTACCGGTCGGACGTGCCCTAAACACCTCCCTAGGAAGGCGTTCGGGTGGCATCCTGACCAGATGCCTGAACCACCTCATCTGGCTCCTCTCGATGTGGAGGAGCAGCGGCTTTACTTTGAGCTTCTCCCGAATAAACAGAGCTTCTCACCCTATCTCTAAGGGAGAGCACCGCCACCCGACGGAGGAAACTCATTTTGGCCGCTTGTTCCCGTGATCTTGTCCTTTCGGTCGTAACCCAAAGCTCATGACCATAGGTGAGGATGGGAACGTAGATCAACCAGTAAATTGAGAGCTTTGCCTTTCGGCTCAGCTCCTTCTTCACCACAACAGATTGATACAGCGTCTGCATTACTGAAGACGCAGCACCGATCCGCCTGTCTATCTCACGATCCACTGTTCCACCACTCGTGAATAAGACTCCGAGGTACTTGAACTCCTCCACATGAGGCAAGATCTCTTATCCAACCCGGAGATGGAACTCCACCCTTTTCTGGGCGAGAACCATGGACTCGGACTTGGAGGTGCTGATTCTCATCCCAGTCGCTTCACACTCGGCTACGAACCGATCCGGTGAGAGCTGAAGATCCTGGCATACTGGGAGATATAATGGCCAAATTCAGCGTACATAAAGTGGTTGATTAAGGTATTCCCAATGATGCACCCTGTTCTGCAATTATATATATATATATATATATATATATATATATATATATATATATATATATATATATATATATATATATATATATATATATATATAATTTATATACAATTTAAGTAAAAAGGTTTCGAAATGTTGGACCTGTAACATCCTTAATAGTCAATGAAGTTCAAAACAAATCATAATTTCCAGTTAAATTCTGATGAAAGCAAGAAGATGACATGGTAATAAACTGCAACAATCTGATTTTAATTATTGGAATGACTTTTTAAGCTCAAACTAATATCCTTGAAGACTAACTGACCATTGGTATTTATCTCTTCTCATTTTTGCTCCGATTAAAAACAACTGAGTTAGATTTCTTTGCAAGAGTCTGTTAGTGCAACCAAACTAATTGGTTCTTTGTTAACGATCAAAGTAACACAATGGCCCTTGTAACCCCATCCATCTCAGTCGTTTGGTTTGTATGCCTTATCAGGTGAAGGTTACCAGCAGCTTCTACAGGTCATACAGGTGAAGGAGGCTGAGCGCATGAAACAAAGCAGCCTGGTTGATCGACTGCAAGATCGCGTGAACCGAGCCCAGGAGGAGATTTCCTCCCTGCAGGCCCAACGGGCCTCCCACTTACAGAACATCCAGGCAGAGAAGATAGACAAAGCCAACCAAGCCTCGGCCGCAGAAAAAGAAGTAACATCGCTTGTCTTTTTGTTGTTGTTTTACGGTTTTGTTCGGCAACTTCTCAAAGCTTAGCTGGCATTGTCCTTTGTTTTACCTCAGCTGAAAAGGAAGAGCGCTCGAGTTTCCGCGCTGGAGAAGCAGTTACAGGAGAAGACATCAGCCTACAGTCAGGCTGCACTGAGGAATACTGAGCTGGAGAAGCAGCTACAGGTACTCACTGTCTTATTCATACTCAATATGACCAAACGCACATTGCTCATTGACGTGATCGGGATTTTTGGTCCATTTGTTGCAATCTCAAAATATATGTCCACTAAATGCTATCTTACTAGGATATTATGTAATGTGATTCCCGGGCGCGGCCACCGCTGCTGCCCACTGCTCCGCTCATCTCCCAGGGGGTGGAACAAGGGGATGGGTCAAATGCAGAGGACACATTTCACCACACTTAGTGTGTGTGTGTGACAATCATTGGTACTTTAACTTTAACAAATAGAAAGTTCTGACAGAAATTTTGATCGGCCTGCTATCTAAGATGTGCCTTTAAACTCTGGCCTGGGGTCGATCGAAGCCGCCATGTATCCAAATTTTTAGGTTTAAACATCCAAAATTAGCTAAAAAGCTAGCATAAAACATTAGCATGTTAATATAACAGACTGTAGCATACTTCTAAGATGGCACCAAGTATCAGAAGCTTTGGTTTTAGGTATAAACATATACACTTAGCTAAAAAGCTAGCATAAAACTTTAGCATGCTAATATAACAGACGTTAACATACTTCTAAGATGGCGCCAAGTATCAGAATCTATGATTTTACGTATAAACATACAAAATTTGCTAAAAAGCTAGCATAAAACGTTAGCATGCTAATATAACAGACAGTAGCATACTTCTAAGTTGGCGCCAAGTATCAGAATCTATGGTTTTAAGTATAAACATATACAATTAGCTAAAAAGCTAGCATAAACATTATCATGCTAATGTTATCATGCTAAGACCACAGACGTTAGCATACTTCTAAGATAACGCCAAGAATCAGAATCTATAATTTTAAGTATGAACATACAAAATTTGCTAAAAAGCTAGCATAAAATGTTAGCATGCTAATATAACAGACAGTAGCATACTTATAAGATGGCACCAAGTATCAGAATCAATGGTTTTAGCTATAAACATATACAATTAGCTAAAAAGATAGCATAAAATTTTAGCATGCTAACATTAGCATGCTAATATAACAGACGTTGGCATACTTCTAAGATGGCGCCAAGTATCAGAATCTATGATTTTAGGTATAAACATACACAATTAACTAAAAAGCTAGCAGAAAACGTTAGAATTCTAACATTAGCATGCTAACATTAGCATGACAATATAAGTGAGGTTAGCATATTTCCAAGATGGCGCCAAGCATCAAAATTAGGTTAAAACAAACAATTATCGTTGCTTTCTCGGTCCGAATTGCTCTCGCTGCTGGTGGGAATGATTGTAAACAATGTGCAGATGTGAGGCGCTCCACAACCTGTGACGTCACGCTACTTCCAGTACAGGCAAGGCTTTTTTATCAGCGACCAAAAGTTGCGAACTTTATCGTCGATGTTCTCTACTAAATCCTTTCAGCAAAAATATGGCAATATCGCGAAATGATCAAGTATGACACATAGAATGGATCTGCTATCCCCGTTTAAATAAGAAAATTTCATTTTAGTAGGCCTCTAAAGCGTAGCAGTAATGCAGCTGAAAACAAGGAATAACATGTGCCAAAGAAGGCCAAACCAGAGCCGGCAAAATTCAGACAGTATTCCGAAGAATATGTGTTAATGGGATTTACGGCTTCGAGTTGTAACCCCCCCAAGGCATTGTGTTTTTTCTGCGGAGAAATGTTAGCGAACAGCGGCATGAAGCCCGTACATCTTCAGCGGCATCTCCGGACAAAACACGCTTGCCATGTCGGTAAGCCAGCTGATTTTTTTAAGAGGAGACTAAATGAATTCAGGTCATCTCAAGACACGATGCGGAAGGCCTCCACAATATCAGCCAAAGCCCTGCAGGCTTCTTACGCGGTGTCTTTGCTTGTTGCTAAAGCCAAAAAGCCGTTCACTATCGCTGAAGAGCTGATACTTCCAGCCGCTGCAGTGCTGGCCGAGACAATACTGGATAAAAACGCAGCCGAGAAAATAAAGAATGTGCCTTTATCAAATGACTTTGTTTGCCGGAGAGTAGATAAAATGGGAAAAGACATTGTTGAGCAAGTTGTTGGAAAACTTAGCGACTCATTTTCCCTCCAGCTGGATGAATCCCCAGATATTAGTGGAAATGCACAACTTGTAGGTTTTGTCAGATACATCTATACTGACGATATTTATGAGCACATACTTTTTTGTAAAACATTAGACGGGAGAACAACAGGAGAGGACATTTTTGACATTGTCAACACTTTCTTCTCTGAGAATAGCATCAGCTGGAAGTCCTGTAGCAACGTCTGCACAGATGCAGCAGCGTCAATGACGGGCAGCGTGAGAGGACTGATTGCACGCGCTAAAAAAAAACCCAGACGTGAAGTGGACTCACTGTGTCACACACAGGGAGGCATTGGCGTTCAGGAAAATTACCCCTGTGCTTCATGACGTTTTAAACGACAGCATCAAAGTCATCAACTTTATAAAGTCAAGGCCACTTAATTCACGTCTGTTTCGTCGCCTCTGTGAAAATATGGGAGCTGAACACACGCAACTGCTGCTGCACACAGAAGTGCGCTGGCTCTCCCGAGGGAAAATACTAAAATGGCTGTTGGAATTACGTTCCGAGATACACACCTTTCTGATTGATCACCATTCCCCCCACGCCACCTTGTTCCAGGACATGGACTGGCTTGCTAGGTTATGTTATCTGGCAGATATTTTCGGCAAACTGAATGAACTGAATATGCCCCTACAGGGCAAGGACACCAACATTTTAAACCTTTATGACAAGGTGGGTGGTTTTCAGAAGAATGCTAAGCTGTGGAAAACGGCCTGTGCTCAGGGAAATTTCACCTGCTTTCCTCAGGTGGATGATTTTCTCACAAATGAGGATGTGGACAGAGCTCCAGTCAAGTCAGTCATCATGGGTCATTTGACCAACTTGATTCAAGATTTTCATTACTACTTTCCTGACATGGAGGAGAAATCTGCACAGCTGGATTGGGTGAGAAATCCGTTTCTATTGTCTGAAGCTACCAGAAGCAAGCTACCTGTCACTTATTAGGAAAAATTCCTAGAAGTGTCATCTGACCGTGGCTTTAAGATGAAGTTTTCCACCTCCACACTCACCCAGTTCTGGGTGTTGTGAAGCAGGAGCACCCTGACCTGGGGCAGAAAGCTTTGGACCAGCTATTACCCTTCGCCTCCACATATTTATGTGAGTCCTCCTTCTCTGCAATGACTGTGATCAAATCACAGCAAAGAAACAGACTTTGCGTGGAGAAGAGCTTGATCACAGCAGTTGCCTCCCTGCCACCAAGACTGACAAAGATCCTCAGTGAAGCACAAGCTTAGGTTTCTCACTAAAATATCTGTCAAAAAGAACTCTGAAAAGAAATGCAACAATGCAATATTCAGTGTTGACAGCTAGATTTTTTGTGGACATGTTCCATAAATATTGATGTTAAAGATTTCTTTTTTTTTTAAAGAAATGTTTAGAATTAAGTTCATGAATCCAGATGGATCTCTATTACAATCCCCAAAGAGGGCACTTTAAAGGCCTACTGAAATGATTTTTTTTTATTCAAACGGGGATAGCAGATCCATTCTATGTGTCATACTTGATCATTTTGCGATATTGCCATATTTTTGCTGAAAGGATTTAGTAGAGAACAACGACGATAAAGTTCGCAACTTTTAGTCGCTGATAAAAAAAAGCCTTGCCTATACCGGAAGTAGCGTGACGTCACAGGAGGAAGGACTCCTCACATTTCCCCATTGTTTACAATGCAGCGAGAGAGTTTCGGACAGAGAAAGGGACGATTACCCCATTAATTTGAGCGAGGATGAAAGATTTGTGGATGAGGAAAGTGAGAGTGAAGGACTAGAGAGGCAGTGCAGGACGTATCTTTTTTCGCTTTGACCGTAACTTAGGTACAAGGGTTCATTGGATTCCACACTTTCTCCTTTTTCTATCGTGGATCACGGATTTGTATTTTAAACCACCTCGGATACTATATCCTCTTGAAAATGAGAGTCGAGAACGCGAAATGGACATTCACAGTGACTTTTATCTCCACGACAATACTGAGCTAACGTGATAGCATCAGGCTCAAATGCAGATAGAAACAAAAGAAATAAACCCCTGACTGGAAGGATAGACAGAAGATCAACAATACTATTAAACCATGGACATGTAAATACACAGTTAATAATTTCCAGCTTAGCGAAGCTTAACAATGCTGTTGCTAACGACGCCATTGAAGCTAACTTAGCTACGGGACGGCGGCGACGGGCGTTGTAGCTTTCGACGACACCCTGGCCGCCATCAGAGTTGGCAAGAAACATATATTTCCTCAAAGTTACGTACGTGACATGCACATAGCGACACGCACGTACGGGCAAGCGATCAAATGTTTGGAAGCCAAAGCTGTACTCACGGTAGCGCGTCTGCTATCCATCTCAAAGTCCGCCTGGTTGTGTTGCTGCAGTCAGCCGCTAATACACCGATCGCACCTACAGCTTTCTTCTTTGCAGTCTCCATTGTTCATTAAACAAATTGCAAAAGATTTACCAACACAGATGTCCAGAATACTGTGGAATTTTGGGATGAAAACAGAGCTTTTTTGTATTGGATTCAATGGGTCCGAATACTTTCGTATCAACCATTGACGTCACGCGCATACGTCATCAAATCTAGATGTTTTCAACCGGAAGTGTGGCGGGAAATTTAAAATTGCACTTTATAAGTTAACCCGGCCGTATTGGCATGTGTTGCAATGTTAAGATTTCATCATTGATATATAAACTATCAGACTGCGTGGTCGGTATTAGTGGGTTTCAGTAGGCCTTTAAGTTGATGATTACTTCTATGTGTAGAAATCTTCATTTATAATTGAATCACTTGTTTAGTTTTCAACAAGTTTTTAGTTATTTTTATATATTTTTTTCCATATAGTTCAAGAAAGACCACTACAAATGAGCAATATTTTGCACTGTTATACAATTTAATAAATCAGAAACTGATGACATAGTGCTGTATTTTACTTCTTTATCTCTTTTTTTCAACCAAAAATGCTTTGCTCTGATTAGGGGGTACTTCAATTAAAAAAATGTTCACAGGGGGTACATCACTGAAAAAAGGATGAGAACCACTGCTCTAGCACAACACACTCGTTGACAAACATATCCCACCAGGCTGGCTCCACATTGCTATGTTGCCGTCTGAGATGTGTTGTATCTGAAATAGCTGCAATCGCGCGTTTCCTTCTCTTCAGCTCTTCATGTGTGATTTTTACAAGCGTCCGTACATGTAGAAGAAGGAGAAACACGGGCATGTCTGGATGGACCTAACTGCAGTTTGTGCACACCTTTCTTAGCGGCAGCTTCTTTAGCTCCGCAGGCATCTTCGTAGGCTTTCAAAACGCCGTTGCAATAATGCTGCCGTTTCATAACGTTTGATGTGTTGAAGTGCGATGTTTTTTTCCTCTCCTTGCCGACTGTTTGCAGAACATTTGGTGCAAATAGCACGTAAAAAGTCTTCTACACAAATAGAGATGTCCAATAGTATCGGACTGCCGATATTATCGGCCAATAAATGATTTAAAATGTAATATCGGAAATTATCGGTATAGGTTTCAAAAAGTAAAATGTATGACTTTTTAAAACGCCGCTGTACGGAGTGGTACACGGACGTAGGGAGAAGTACAGAGCGCCAATAAACCTTAAAGGCACTGCCTTTGCGTGCCGGCCCAATCACATTATATCTACGGCTTTTCACACACACAAGTGAATGCAAGGCATACTTGGTCAACAGCCATACAGGTCACACTGAGGGTGACCCTATAAACAACTTTAACACTGTTACAAATATGCGCCACACTGTGAACCCACACCAAACAAGAATGACAAACACATTTCGGGAGAACATCCGCACCGTAACACAACATAAACACAACAGAACAAATAACCAGAACCCCTTGCAGCACTAACTCTTCTGGGACGCTACAATATATCCCCGGTCCCCCCCCAACCCCGCCCACCTCAACCTCATCATGCTCATGTCCCAAATTCCAAGCTGCTGTTTTGAGGAATGTTAAAAAAAATAATGCACTTTGTGACTTCAATAATAAATATGGCAGTGCCGTGTTGGGACTTTTTTCCATAACTTGATGATTTATTTTGGAAAACCTTGTTTCATTGTTTAATGCATCCAGCGGGGCATCACAACAAAATTAGGCATAATAATGTGTTAATTCCACGACTGTATGTATCGGTATCGGTTGATATTGTAATTGGTAATTAAGGGTTGGACAATATCGGGATATCATATATCGGCAAAAAAGCAATTATCGGACATCTCTATACACAAACAATGCCATGGTTGCTTACAGCACGGCACAGGTAGGAGAAAATCAGCGTTTGATTTGCTCGCCCTAACCCACCTACAGCACAGGAGTAATTTGAGCTTTTTTTGTTAATTATATTTTTTCATCAATTTTTTATTATTAGGTTTATTGGTATGACGTCATAGTTCCTTATATCGGCCCAATAATTATTCATTCGATATTTATCATGTAGCCCCAGTAGCAATCATATTATTGTATGTCATTGGCTTACATTGTATTTAAACTTGTAGATTTTGTGTTTTAGTTGGAACGTAGCACATTTGGTGTGTTTTAAACTAGATGAGTCTACCAAAATGGTATCTTCAGTTTCATTTTTGACAAATATGACATTTTTACTCAAAAAGTTTATGGTTGAGAAATAAATAAAATCGTACTGAGGAAAAAAATGCCTGGTTGGATGCCTTATGGGCATCCACAAGAAATCATTTACTGCTTCATAATAGGTTTAGAAAATGTGCATATGTCAATTTTACTTATGTTTTATGCAGGAGAAGACCAGCACCCTTCAGCATTACCAGTCACTGCTCAGCAAAAAGCAAAAAGAGTTCCAGCAATCTTTGGACAAGAGTAAACAATCACAAACTCAGCAATACACGGAACAGCAGCACAGAATAGACATGGTAACTTGACTCCATTTTTTCATGTTCCTCATTTTTGTTTCCTCATCCTGCACTACACATCACCCGTCACATCAATTAATCGTTTCATTTGGCTGATAATGTGGAATTGATGAATAATTAGGTGTGCTTCCTGGTCTTATCTTGCCTCTGATTGGCCAGTCTGTAATGTTTGGCCCCAACCTTAGCCAATTGTGACTCATCATATGAACACCAACCAATCATCATGGATGTTCTCCGTATGTAAGGAAGTTCTCATTCACCCAGTTTGTAGCTGGTAGCTTTGATGTAAGCTACCTCGCTACATGGCTCTAAAAGTGGCTAAGCGACAGGAAAATCTACTTGTTAAAAAAGTAGCAAAGCTACTGCCAAACTCCTGGGAAATGTAGTTAAGCTACGTAGCTTAGCTACATGTAGCTTATTACAACCCATCACTGGTCTTGAAGTGAGACAAGTAGGAAACAACCAAAACAAAAGCGCTTACAGGAAATAAAGACAAACACAGAGGAAAAACTAAAACATAACCAAACTGTCAGGGACAAGCCTGACAGTAGCCCCCCTTCCCATAACGGATACCAGACGTTCTAGAACCTCCCACCCCCTCCCAAAAAAAACAGTCCAAAGTCACGGGAGGGTGGAGGGAGGACAAGGCGGTGGGCCGCCAGGCCAAGTGTCCCCGCAACCAGCAGGGAAGAGTCAGGTGGCGACGGCGAGTTGAACGCCGCCGCAATTGGCGACGCGGCTCGTCCGCCGGCCTGGGGGGACCCCCCGGAGAGGATTGTGGCGCCCTCTGCTGGCCCACCGGAGAGGATGGTGGCGCCCTCTGCTGGCCCACCGGACTGCATGGTGGCGCCCTCTGCTGGCCCACCGGACAGCATGGTGGCGCCCTCTGTTGGCCCACCGGAGGGCATGGTGGCGCCCTCTGCTGGCCCACCAGAGAGTATGGCGCTGTCTGTTGCAGACCCACCGGAGTGGATGGCGCCGTCTGTTGCAGACTCACTGGGTAGAGAAGTAGCTGTGCCTCCCCAGCTGCACAGCTACTCATAGCCCCCCCCCCCCTCAAGGGACGGATCCCAGACATCCCTCAGAGAAGCCAACACAGGACAGGGATGGGTGGGAGGGATTACAAAAAGAGGCAAAGTATTTCCTCGATTTGGCCATCAATGTTAAAGCATTGTTAAGCCTCTGCCATCGAAATCTCTGCGGGGTTCGTGTTAGGCTGGAGTATTCTGTCACGTGGTGTTGATGACGAACCCCAAGATGCAGAGAAGGCAGGATTGGTGCAGGAAAACATGATTTAATGTCAAAAATAAGAAGTTAAAACACAAACCAGAAACTAGGCGACAGGAAACGGGATACCAGGAAACAGGAACTAGGAACTAGGAACAAAAAGACAGCACGCTGCAAACAGCTACAGGATACAAGTCCAGCTTCAACGACGACAAGTATTAGCGACAATACTCCAGCACAGGCTGGCTGGCAAGGGAGGTTTAAATAGCATCTGGCTGATTGACACCAGGTGTGGCCAGGTGCCAATCAGCCGCAGCTGAGGGAACAGCGCTCAGGGAGACCAGCAGGAAACAACCAAAATAAAAGCGCTGACAGGAAATAAAGACAAACACAGAGGAAAAACTAAAACATAACCAAACTGTCAGGGACAAGCCTGACAGTAACGATTTTATTCAAAACGATTCTCGATTCAAAATCAATACTTTTTTAATAACATTGGGTGCCAGTTATATGATTAACTGCATTCCTCCATAAAATAGATAAACCGCTCTGATAAATGTATATATTACTTAAAATAAAAACTGGTGTTGTTTAATAGAATTCTACTTTAATTAATTTATTTATTTAATAAAGTCAAATTCAACTAAGGCAACAAGAGAAGTATTCCACACTTCTCTGTTGTAAAGTAAATATGTACAGCAGATATGACCATCTCCATCAGGGGTCCCCAAACTACGGTCTGCGGGCCGAATGCGGCCCACCACCGTCCAAACTACCGGCCCCGGGAAGTCCTAAGTTAAAAAGAGAAAAAAAAAAAATATATATATATATTATTATAATTTTTGTATTATTATTTTTTTCAAATATACATACATATATATATATATATATATATATATATATATATACACTACCGTTCAAAAGTTTGGGGTCACCCAAACAATTTTGTGTTTGAGCCTTCATTTCTAAGAACAAGAATAGACTGTCGAGTTTCAGATGAAAGTTCTCTTTTTCTGGCCATTTTGAGCGTTTAATTGACCCCACAAATGTGATGCTCCAGAAACTCAATCTGCTCAAAGGAAGGTCAGTTTTGTAGCTTCTGTAACGAGCTAAACTGTTTTCAGATGTGTGAACATGATTGCACAAGGGTTTTCTAATCATCAATTAGCCTTCTGAGCCAATGAGCAAACACATTGTACCATTAGAACACTGGAGTGATAGTTGCTGGAAATGGGCCTCTATACACCTATGTAGATATTGCACCAAAAACCAGACATTTGCAGCTAGAATAGTCATTTACCACATTAGCAATGTATAGAGTGTATTTCTTTAAAGTTAAGACTAGTTTAAAGTTATCTTCATTGAAAAGTACAGTGCTTTTCCTTCAAAAATAAGGACATTTCAATGTGACCCCAAACTTTTGAACGGTAGTGTATATATAAATATATATATATACTGTAAATATATACAGTATATATACAGTCAAGAAAATAAGTATTTGAACACCCTGCTATTTTGCAAGTTCTCCCACTTAGAAATCATGGAGGGGTCTGAAATTTTCACGGTAGGTGCATGTCCACTGTATGAGAGATAACCTAAAAAAAAATCCAGAAATCACAATCTATGATTGTTTAACAATTTATTCGTGTGATACAGCTGAAAATAAGTATTTGAACACCTGTCTATCAGCTAGAACTCTGACCCTCAAAGACCTGATAGTCCGCATTTAAAAGTCCTCCTCCACTCCACTGTATTATCCTGAATCAGATGCACTTGTGTGAAGTCGTTAGCTGCATAAAGACACCTGTCCACCCCATACAACCAGTAAGACCCAAACATTCAGCATGGCTAAGAGCAAAGAGCTGTCCAAAGACACCAGAGACAAAATTGTACAACTCCACAAGGATGGAAAGGGCTACGGAGAAATTGCCAAGCAGCTTGGTGAAAAAAGGTCCACTGTTGGAGCAATCATTAGAAAATGGAAGAAGCTAAACATGACGGTCAATCTCAATCGGAGTGAAGCCCCATGCAAGACATCACCTCGTGGGGTCTCAATGATGCTAAGAAAGGTGAGGAATCAGCCCAGGACTACACGGCAGGACTTGGTCAATGACCTGAAAAGAGCTGGGACCACTGTTTCCATGGTCACTGTTGGTAATACACTAAGACGTCATGGTTTGAAATCATGCATGGCACAGAAGGTTCCCCTGCTTAAACCAGCACATGTTAAGGCCCGTCTTAAGTTTGCCAATGACCATTTGGATGATCCAGAGGAGTCATGGGAGAAAGTTTTGTGGACAGATGAGACCAAAATTGACCTTTTTGGTCATAATTCCACTATGCGTGTTTGGAGGAAGAAGAATGATGCGTACCATCCCAAGAACACCATCCCTACTGTGAAGCATGGGGGTGGTAGCATCATGCTTTGGGGGTGTTTTTCTGCTCATGGGACAGGACGACTGTACTGTATTAAGGAGAGGATGACTGCAGCCATGTATTGTAGTGTGATCATTGAAGATGAGTCGTGGCTGGATCGTCCAACATGACAATGACCCAAAGCACACAGCCAGGAAAACCAAGAAGTGGCTTTGTAAGAACCATATCAAGGTTCTTGAGTTGCCTAGCCAGTCTCCAGACCTAAATCCAATTGAAAATCTTTGGAGAGAGCTGAAAGTCTGTGTTACTCAGCGACAGCCCAGAAACCTGACTGATGTAGAGAAGATCCGTGTGGAGGAGTGGGCGAAAATCCATCCTGCAGTCTGTGCAAACCTGGTGAAGAACTACAGGAAACGTTTGACCTCTGTAATTGCAAACAAAGGCTACTCTACCAAATATTAATGTTGGTGTTCAAATACTTATTTTCAGCTTTATCACACAAATAAATTGTTAAAAAATCATAGATTGTGATTTCTGGATTTTTCTTTTTAGATTATCTCTCATACAGTGGACATGCACCTACCATGAAAATTTCAGACCCCTCCATGATTTGTAAGTGGGAGAACTTGCAAAATAGCAGGGTGTTCAAATACTTATTTTCTTGACTGTATATATATAAATGTGTGTGTGTGTGTGTGTGTATGTATGTATGTATGTATGTATATATATATATATATATACAGTGGATGTGTGTGTGTGTGTGTGTGTGTGTGTGTGTGTGTGTGTGTGTGTGTGTGTGTGTGTGTGTGTAAAGATGTGTATATATGTATGTATATATGTGTATATGTATGTATGTATATATATATATATATATATATATATATATATATATATGTATGTATGTATGTATTTATGTATACATGTGTATATATATATATATGTTTATATTTATATACAGCCCGACCCCCGGCCAAATTTTTTTAACCCAATGCGGCCTGCGGGTCAAAAAGTTTGGGGACCCCTGATCTACATCAACAATATGATTAAAAACAGTATATATGTGTATATACTGTGTGTGTGTATATACATATATATATATATATATACACTACCGTTCAAAAGTTTGGGGTCATCCAAACAATTTTGTGGAATAGCCTTCATTTCTAAGAACAAGAATAGACTGTCGAGTTTCAGATGAAAGTTCTCTTTTTCTGGCCATTTTGAGCGTTTAATTGACCCCACAAATGTGATGCTCCAGAAACTCAATCTGCCCAAAGGAAGGTCCGTTTTGTAGCTTCTGTAACGAGCTAAACTGTTTTCAGATGTGTGAACATGATTGTACAAGGGTTTTCTAATCATCAATTAGCCTTCTGAGCCAATGAGCAAACACATTGTACCATTAGAACACTGGAGTGATAGTTGCTGGAAATGGGCCTCTATACACCTATGTAGATATTGCACCAAAAACCAGACATTTGCAGCTAGAATAGTAATTTACCACATTAGCAATGTATAGAGTGTATTTCTTTAAAGTTAAGACTAGTTTAAAGTTATCTTCATTGAAAAGTACAGTGCTTTTCCTTCAAAAATAAGGACATTTCAATGTGACCCCAAACTTTTGAACGGTAGTATATATATATATATATATATATATATATATATATATATATATATATATATATATATATATATATATATATATATATATATATATATATATATATATATATATATATATATATATATTTTTTTTTTTAAACTGGATTTTTTTAGTTTTTTTTGCGAATCCCAGTTAATTCGAAAATCTTTTGACACTCCTACAATATAGTATGGGTACATCTTTCATAACTTGATACCAATGATGATAAAGTATTCTTCATTATGGCAGTGATGCAAATATGAATGTTTATTCTTGATACAATGTGACATGCATAAGGTATAAAGGAGGGAATTGCACAGAGTTAGGTCATTTGATGTGGCTGCAACGGACAGAACTACAAGAATGGAATTGTAATGAGAGAGATGTAATTTCGATTGTTGGTCCGAAGATACAGTTGACTGTAAATACTATGGGCCTGATTTACATAAGGTTTGCGTGTACTAAAACACGTGCAAACTTGATAGCACACGCAAAGCTAATCTACTAAACGTGTGAAAAGTGGATTGGGTCTGTTAAATCGGCAGAATAAGGCGTGCAATCCATTTTGTATCTGTCTTCATTAATATGCAGATTATATACTGATCATCAAAACAAACACAATACTGGGAGGATAAGATGTAAATAGCATTATTTAGCGCACGTAGTGTGATTTATCAACACTCATTGCTGTTTTACCAGCACCTTTTTGCATTTTATTTAGCACATGTGAGAAGGTTGTGCAAACTGACAGTTCCACACACAGCTGCAGGATCAGTGCCCGCACTGCACAGACAGACGATGGATAGGCGAGAATCCTCATCTGTGTCAACATTTTGGACGGTCAGAAAGAAAAAAATATTAGACATATCGCCTTTTCAGCAACACCATTTTATAATGTTATAGCTGCTAGAGGACTTAAGAGGCTGATTAAAACAAATTAAATTGATGCTTTTTGGTGTACCGGTACTTTAGAATTTTTTTAATGACGTTTATATATATATATATATATATATATATATATGAAATATTTCTCATATGATAAAAAAAAACTACGTATGCATTTTTTTGTGTCTTGAGAGGAGTGAGCGCAGCCTCTCTCCAATGAGCGCACCTTCAGGTGTAAAAACACTAGCAAAAGTTGTTTCATTGTAGATGCATTGCGTGACTGCTTCTAAAATGCCCATAAAAAGTAGCACATGCATGTTTGAAAACGCCACAGGTAGGAGCATGATAACACGAATGATGCCTTGCATAGCACACGCAAAATCCTCATTTAAATAAAGCGTTCTGCACCACACCATTTGTACACACAGTGTTCGTAAATTGCTTGCAACACACAGGTTTTACAGATTGCACACGCTATTTATCAGAATCAGAATCAATTTAATAATCCCCGAGGGGAAATTAACATTTTCAGCACAATCCCATTCAAGAGCAGACGAACATTACAGGGAGACAGAACAGGATCGCTGACGGGTCTGCCAACTTCCGGCGCCCCTTACAAAACACCGCGTGGTGTTTTGGTCTTAGTAAATTTGGTGTATTGATCGCTATTTACTAAGCAGTGAGTTTGCATGTTCTCTCTGTGACTGTGTTGGTTCCCTCCGGGTACTCCGGCTACCTCCAAAGCCATACACCTGGGGATAGGTTGATTGTCAACACTATATGGTCCCTAGTGTGTGAATGTGAGTGTGAATGTTGTCTGTCTATCTGTGTTGGCCCTGCGATGAGGTGGCGACTTGTCCAGGGTGTACCTCGCCTTTCGCCCGAATGCAGCTGAGATAGGCTCCAGCATCCCCCGTGACCCCGACAAGGACAAGTGGTAGAAAATGGATGGATGGATGGGTTTGCACCACACCATTTGTACACGCAGTTTTAGTAAATTGCATCCATTCCATCCATCCATCCATTTTCTACCGCTTATTCCCTTTTGGGTCGCATGTTTTACAGATTGCTCACGCTATTTACCGCATGGTGTTTCGATCTTAGTAAATCTGGTGTATTGATCGCTATTTACCAAGCATTGAGTTTTCATGTTCTCTCCGTGACTGTGTTGGTTCCCTCCGGGTACTCCGGCTTTCTCCCACCTCCAAAGGCATGCACCTGGAGATAGGCCCCTCCCACCTACAAAGTCATGCACCTGGGGATAGGTTGATTGGCAACACTAAATGGTCCCTAGTGTGTGAATGTTGTCTATTTGTGTTGGCCCTGCCATGACGACAAGGGTTAGGAAATGGATGGATATGAATGTTCACTGCTACTAGTGTTTGATGCTATCTCCCTTTGGTGTAAGATTATCAATCTATCCTGAAAAGCTCCTGTAATAGATGTGCTGTGAAATAGACTCCACAAAATCTACTGGAGTTGAGTTAATAACGTTTCCTTTGCAATCTTCTCAGCCTATTCAAGTGTAGGCGAACAAAAGTCTTAAAGAACTTGACATCTTAACTTCCGCCTGGGTGTATTTTAGAGCCAAATTTGCCACCAAGCACAACCTCAACAATCATATTTTCACTAGCGTATGCATTGATCTGATCACTGACCTTATAGCAACCACTGCTGCCTTCCAGGTAAGGTAAAGCAGCATGTACGGTCAAAATAAATTGCGTTGAGTTGTTAACTGTAATTATTTTCTCTGTGTTTGCAGTTGCAGTTGTCTGTGGACAAGGCTCATTCTCAGTTATTGGAGATGGAGCAGGAGCTGCGCTCTCTCCAGAGAGAGCGAGATGAGGCGCACGCCACAGCTTTCCAGCTTCATACCTCCATAGAAAAGCTCACACAAGTAAGGACGCCTCTAATGTACACTTCTATTGAACAGACTGTGAAAAGGAAAGTGTTTTTATTTGGCTCCAGGAGAAGCAGATTGAAGTGAGGCACAATGAAGAGTTGCTCCAGAGTTTGAACAAGCAGACAGCCGAGTCTGCTTCCAAGGTCAGTACAGCAAAAATAAGTTATCCTTTGGTTGACCAGACAAAATACCTATGTAACTACCAAGTGGGGACCAGCTTCATTGTTCCTTCTATTTCATGTCTTGATCCAAGGCAACTACATATGATAGGCTGAAATGACAAAATCAGTGGTATAGGGCTGGGCGATATATCGATATACTCTATGTATCGCGGGTTTGTCTCTGTGCGATATAGAAAATGACTATATCGTGATATTCGAGTATACGTTCTCACGCAGTTGCTTTTAGCTGCGGGCATTACACTACAGGCTCTTCTCACTCTTTGTTGTCTCTCCTTCTCACAGAGACTTAAAACAAGCACACCTTCTTACATACGTCACATACTGTCGCGCGTGCAACGTCATGCGCCCTCGCCGAACAGACAGGTAGCGACGTGGTAACGTTAGCTGTGATGCTAACGGTGCGGTGTGGGTGGTAATACGAGAGAAAGAAGGTGCGAATCTGGTAACAAATGGAGGAAGAATTAATTCCCAAGAAAAACAGCACGGGGTCCATCGTCTGGCGGTGGTTTGGCTTCAAGCGGGAAGATGTTGAACAATTATGCGGCAAAAGCGTTGCTACAAAAAGTAGCACCACTGCTAATGTAGCATCATTTGAAAAATCACCCGCTAGAGAATGAAGAGTGCTTGAAACTCCGCATGTCAACATCTCCGTTCGGTGCCACACCCACAAAATACCGAAGCAACTATTTCCAGATCAACATCGTATGAAAAAAATAGTCAACAGAAGGAGATAACGTCCGCAGGAACCTACCACATAGCGAAGGACATACACTATTTGATTTCCTATTATGCAGCTCATTTTATTTGACACTTATTGAAATATCTTGTGTGACATCAAGCACAAAAGTGCACTTTATTTGTTTTAAACTGTTGTAGTGGCGTTCTGTACAAAAAGTGCACTTTAATTTAGTGTTGTTTAGTATATAATCTTAGTGACATCATGCACAAAAGTGCACTCATAGCTTGTTTTAAAATGTCTGACAATCTTGCACTTTCTGTTTTGGAAATTACATGAATATACAGTTTTGGTAAATTGACTTAGTTGTGATTTCCCTCTCTGCATGAAAGTTTAAAATAAGCATATATTAATGAAGTATGAACAAGAATGTTTTAATGTAGACACATAGAATCATCATACCGCTGTGATTATAAGCATCAAGCGTTCATTCAAGGCTAAGGCAAAATATCGTGATATATATCGTATATCGTGACATGGCCTAAAGATATTGAGATATTAATAAAAGGCCATATCGCCCAGCCCTACAGTGGTATAATCTTAATTTAAGAATATGCTTTGTACTGAAGACCTCAAACAAAGCGCAAGTGAAGGTGACTGCAGTAAAGGCCTGACACAACATCTCTAAGGAGGAAACTCCATAAAATAATATGTTTATAATGGCATCATGAATGTCTTTGCCATCATGTCATTCTGTACAAATGCCATTGATCTCCAATAAATGGTAATACATGAAAAGGTTATATTTTCTTGTTAAAAATGAGAAATTCACCATTGCGAGTGTTGACTTGAACTTTTGTGTTTTGTGCGTGCTGCAGGTGTGTGAGCTCCAGTCGTGTTTGTCAGCCTGCAGAGAAGAGCTGACATCGCATCTGCAGCAGATGGAGGTCGTCAAGAAGAGCTATGAGGCTAATCTGCAGAAATCCAAAGAAAAGGTAGGCAGTGTTATTAAGTTTCTGATCATCTGCACTAGTCGTCCTCCGTTTATTGCGGTTAATTGGTACTGAGCGTGACTCTGTAAGATTGCTATTAACTAGAATATGCAATTCCATTGGGAATTGCGTGTGAATGCCGTATGTGCGCAAGCTGCGGATACGTGTGAGTGGAAGAGAAATGCTTGAATGATGAGGATGAGTGGAGTCTGCGGATGTTGGAACGCTTCGATTTGGATGACACATTTTGGTTTGTATATTGACCATTCATTTTGAATGGGGGGAAATTCCGGGTAATTCCAGGTAATCTGGGAACTTTCAAAACCGGGGAAACACATTGGCTTTAATGTGCAAGAAGAGTGGAGTATGTGTAAGGCTGAAACGACGCGTCGACGTAGTCGACGTCATCGGTTATGTAAATACGTCGACGCCGTTTTTGTGCGTCGACGCGTCGCATAATTACGTCACACTACCGTCATGGCGGAGCGCAAAGCAGACTGTGCGAGCGAGGGGAAAAACGCACGCCAAAAGTCGTCAAAAGTGTGGGAGTATTTCAATACACAGCCTAATAATGTTGTTGTATGCACACTGTCGAGCGGAAATGGCCTATCATAGCAGCACAACGGCTATGAACGAACATTTGAAAAGAAACCCATCAACCATCAACTAGTCAATCGTCCGCGTTAGCATACGTTGTCATCATTACACAAAAACATGAATGTGTCATTTGTATCTGCTAGGGGTGTAACGGTATGTGTTTTGTATTGAACCGTTTCGGTACGAGGCTTTCGGTTCGGTACGGGGGTGTACCGAACGAGTTTCTAAGCTAAAGCTAACTTTAGCTGCTAAAGTCTTAACAACTTGCTTTGCTTCTCTGCCTCTGTCTCAGCACGCAGCATTGTCCCACCCATACAACCATCTGATTGGTACACACGCAGCATTGTCCCACCCATACAACCATCTGATTGGTACACACGCAGCATTGTCCCACCCATACAACCATCTGATTGGTACACACGCAGCATTGTCCCACCCACACAACCATCTGATTGGTACACACGAAGCATTATCAGCCAATCAGCAGTGCGTATTCATAGCGCATGTAGTCAGCGCTTCAGCGTGGAGCAGATAGGTGTTTAGCAGGTGAGCATCAAGCAGCGGACTCTCCCCAAATGATAATAAACACCTCTCAGTCAACTACTAGTAACATCACTATGAGCCCGTTGACCTACTAGAAACTTAAACTGCAGCTCAGCTCGCTCGCAGTCCTGGTTTGAGGTGAAGGCTAATTACCTCTCAGTTCCAGCCACATCGACCCCTTCTGAGCGCCTATTTTCAGCTGCTGGGAATATTGTAAACAAGAAAAGAAGCAAAGCAAGTAGACATGCTAACCTTTCTTCATTACAACTGTTAGTCACTCACTGGAATGAGTAGAATTGGTTATTGTGTACTGTGTTGGACTGGATGTTTATTTTGCACATTTTAAAAGCAATACTTAATGTTTACAGTGCTCCAGAATATTTAGATTGGCACTTTTTTGTATTGGATGTTTATCTTTATTTTTGCACATTTTAGCAAATAAGCAATACTTTCACTTTTGTTGAAATGTTTACACTGTTGTTACAGAATATTTCGTTTTGCACTTTTTTGTATTGGATGTTTATCTTTATTTTTGCACATTTTAAAGCAAAATAAGCAATACTTTTACTTTTGAAATGCTTATACTATTTCAGAATATTAAGATTTGCACTGGATGTTTACTTTTATATTTGCACATTAAAAAGCAAATAAGCTACTTTTAATTTTGTTAAATGTTAAAAGTTTTAAATGTTTACATTGTTACAGAATATTTTGTCATGTTGTTGTCAATGTTGACTGAGTGGCCATACTTTTTTTTTTTGTAAATAAAAGCCATGCCTTTTGAAAAAACTGGCCTACTTTTATTTTTTCATCTTCATTTTAAATAAAATAAAATAAAAAATAATCGGTAAAAGGAAAAATAATCTATAGATGAATCGAAAAAATAATCTATAGATTAACCGATTAATCGAAAAAATAATCTATAGATTAATCGATAGAAAAATAATCGTTAGCTGCAGCCTTAAGTATGTGGGTGGTAGAACTGTTTGAATCGGGTGAGAAATGTGGGAGTTGTACAACTTTGAAAATATCCATCCATTTGAAATGGAATCTCCTAGAATTTTGGGAAAACCGGGAATTTTTTAAAGTATAGATAATATCACATCTGTCCGAAATGGTGTGAATTTGTTGCTGTGAATCGGTCGATAAATGTTGACTTAGTAATAATTTGTAATTGAAAATTGGTATTTTCCGAATTTTGGGAAAACCGGGAATTTATACGAAAAAAAAGATATGTACCTTCAATGTCTTAAATAAGTGGAATGTTTTGATAGTAGAATGGTTGGAATATGTTGAAAAATGTAGAAGGAGAAATCAAAAGAAAAAAAGGTGGAAATAGGACTTTGGAAAACTGGGAATTTCTGGAATTAATTTGTACTTGGAAACTGGTAATTGGATGTCCAGGATGAGTGGAGTGTGGGAATGGTGAAACAGTTTGAATCCGGTGAGAAATGTGGGAATGGTGCAAGTTTGAAAATTGGCCTATTCATTTCAATGTGATAAATGCCCCGGAAAACCTGGAATTCCTGGTAATCTGTGATATTTGGGAAAATGAAAACTAGTAAACCATCGATTCTCGACCGTGTCGAACATTTTGATACTTGAACGGTTCCAAACGGATGAAAACTGTGGGAGCTAAAAGCTTGTAGGAAGTGGAAGAATAATACATAGATGGTTTGTTGGTGTATAATCTTAAATGCTTTGGCATTCACACAATAAACTGAATATTTTCAGTTGGAGTATAAAAAGACTATTGTGACCTTCTCATACCTTTTTTTTTAACTTTATCAGAGTTCTCTAAACATGAGGTTACACCTACATAATCACCTTTACACACGTTTCCCCCAATACAATAGCCTTGAGTGTGTTCTACTGTAAATTAGCACTCACCGGTAGCCCGAAGGATCCTCCAAACGTCATTGCTGTGGCTGTCGCCTGGCCACGACAACACGACCACGACCTGGAAATACTTCTTTCACATCCTGGGTCATTTCTCTGTTAGAACTGGGCTTCCATCTGTGAAACCATGGGTGGGTGTTGTTTGACAGCTGTAGCTACGATCATCAGCTTTGGTGTCACTAGTTCCTTGTCCTTGCACTGTCATTCCACATGGATCACCACAAAACTGTGTTATTGATGGACATGTTGCCAGTTTACAGCAGGCTCAGTTAGCCGGAAGTGCCGTGCCGATTGCCCATACTACGTCTCGCTGTTGTCTTTTGTTATAGCTCTTGCATAAGTCTCACCAATGTGGAGATGTTATTGATGAGGCAGGACTTTATCAAAAAGGTGGTCAACCTGAGATTGTTGCAGTAAAATACTGTCGTACCAAGAGTACCAAGAGTAGTTCACCTTAGGGCTGGGCGATATGGCCTTTTTTTAATACCTCAATATTTTTAGGCCATGTCACGATACACGATATATATCTCGATATTTTGCCTTAGCCTTGAATTAACACTTGATGCATATAATCAACCCAGTATGATGATTCTATGTGTCTACATTAAAACTTTCTTACTTTCTTCACTTTCTTACTGCATTAATATATGCTTATTTTAAACTTTCATGCAGAGAGGGAAATCCCAACTAAGTCAATTGACCAAAACTGTATTTATTAAACAGTTATTAAGCAGTGGCACAAACATTCATGTCATTTCAAAACAGAAAGTGCAAGATTGTCAGAGACATTTTAAAACAAGCTATTAGTGCACTTTTGTGCATGATGTCAATATGATCAGTTTTGGGTTAGTTACTGAAAACCAGTAACTAGTTACAGTTACTAGTTACTTTATTTCTAAATTAACTCAGTTACTAACTCAGTTACTTAAACCAAAAAGTAATGCGTTACTGTGAAAAGTAACTATTTAGTTACTTATATATATATTTTTTATTTTTTTAAGGCCCCATTTAATGCCCTTTTAGCCTTCATTTCAGTACTGTTATTGCACTGGAGAATAATGCAATGTGTTGATAAACTTGACATGCATTTGCATCACTGAACTCTGCTAAGCAATGTGCTCTACATACAACACACAAAGACAAAGATATGTTTCAAAGGGCCAATTTGTTTCAGGCCAGAACAAATTGACAAAACTATTTTAAGTAGCTGCAACATAACATACATAAGTAACAAACAGCATAATAACAGCATAGCTGTAAACCAAGGAAGGCACACACTACATACATAAAGCCTAACCAGGCGTTTTTTTATCTCAAGGAATTCTGAAATAAAATCATGTCTGAAGCCCAGAACACTCTACTAGGGCTGGGCGATAAAACAATAACAATATATATCGCGATAGACATGTGATCAATATCAATAGAAAATGGGGTCCATAGAACGTTCGATAATTTCACTGAGTTCTTTAGAAAAAAATAAGAAGAAAGGCAGAGCCGGAACCGCACGGCATTCTGGGGGGTGTAGGCAGAGGAAGGGCTTTGGCCTCTCGACCTATCACGGCCGAGCCTGAACCGCAAGGCATTCTGGGAAATGCTAATAGGAAGAAAAAAGAAAAAAAAGCAACAACGGCTAGCTGACGACGAGGAGTGAAACCAAACGGGAATATGAGCGCGGCAGCACGAGAGGAAATTGTAAATAAAAAAGGAAACGTCACGTCACCAGTTTGGCAGTATTTTGGATTTTTTAAAATCCGATACGAATCAGAGTAATACTGTCTTCAAACTTTGCAAGGTCGTCGTCCCGACCAAGTCTGGGAACACGACAAACTTATTTTACCACCTGAGCCGCTCTCACCCGCTGGAGTACAGCAGTATCAAACAGCCACAACCATCTACATCAGCCGGTGCAAGTGGAACAGCACCGAAGCGGCAACAACAGACCACCATCGTCTCGATGGTGGTCTGTTGTTGCCGCAGACAGTATTACTCGGCAGCAGTGCCATACGACACAAATTCAAAACGTTATAAAGAAATAACGGATGCAGTGGTGTATCAATTAGCGAAGGACATGCTACCGCTCAGCATAGTTGAGAAGTCTGGGTACAAGAATCTCATACACGTGCTCGACCCCCGTTATGTTCTACCTGGCCGAAAGCACTTTTCCAAGACAGCTATTCCTAAGCTTTACACAATGTGCAGGGAATCCGTGGAAAAGGAGATACTGAAGTTGGTTTGATTTTTCCATAAATGACTGAAGAGAGTAACAGGTTTGTTTTGTCACAGATGTTCAGACGCAAGTTTTTTCCGATGTTTACAATATTATGTAAGACATGTTTTTTTCTGCTTGCTTAATGTGACTGTTATTTATTTGCATATATTGTTACCAATATGGCTTTAAAGCCTGAGTTGTACACTACTCATTTCTTAATTACAATACTTTGCACATTTTGTTGGATTAAGCATTTATTTAATGTCAATATTTGCACATCGACCAGTATTTTCTGTTATCTGACTGTTTTTCACAATGCTGACCTCGTTCTAAAGGTTAAAGGTTATATTTAAAATAAAAGTATTTAAATTCAGCCTTTTTTCTCCTGGTCTTTATTTAGAATAGTTTTTTTTTTTTTTAAATCAATAATTATCGATATCGACTGATATGAAACACTTATATCGTGATACATTTTTTAGTCATATCGCCCAGCCCTACTCTACACATTTCCCCACTTAGTTTAGAGATAAGGAAAGATTGGCCTGGCCCACTAGCATCCCTCTTTATGTTTGTGAACGTTATAGTCTATACATTTAGAGTGATGTGATAATCAAACACTCTAGAAGTCTAGAATGGAATAGTTTATAAGAGAATTGACAGAGTGTGTGTACCTTCAGTGTGCAATGCCTCGTTAAAATCCAGCCGCTGTTGGAGGTGGAGGTGAAGTGTGTGTCTCTTTACTAGCTTCGTCGAAGCATGTTGTTTTTGTAGCGGTTTCAGCATTTTTGAATTGCTAGGATAGGATCTTTGATCCAATACACAACTTACATTCAACTAAAATGTTATTTTCTTTGTGGTCGACAAAAGAAAAGTACTGAAAATATCTCCATTTTAAGAAACTGGGCTTCGCCATGATGTCTTGTTAGTAAACACAGACACGCCCCCTCCCACACACACACACATACACACAGACAGCGTGCGGCGCACCTCTTCCTTGTCGCCTCTTCCGCAGCGCTGCAATAAAACACACTCAGATCTTCTCAGTTTCTAGCCGATACTACATAAAAAAGAACGCAGTAACGCATCATGTAGTAATGGTAACTGAGTTACTGAATATAAAAAATAACGCGTTAGATTACTATTTACCGCCGATAGTAACGGCGTTACAGTAACGCGTTACTTTGTAACGCGTTGGTCCCAACACTCAATATGGCATATCAAAACAACACTAAATTAAAGTGCACTTTTTGAACAGAACGCCACTACAATAGTTAAAAACAAATAAAGTGCACTTTTGTGCATTATGTCACATAAGATATTTCAATAAGTTTCAAATAAAAATGAGCTGTATAATAGGAAATCAAATAGTGTATGTCCTTCGCTATGTGGTAGGTTACTGTGGACGTTATCTCCTTTTGTTGTTGACTATTTTTTTCATACGGTGTTTATGTGGAAATGGTTGCCTCGGCCTTTTGTGGGTGTGGCACCGAACGGAGATGTTGACATGCGGAGTTTCAAGCACTCTTCATTCTCTAGCGGGTGACTTTTCAAATGATGCTACATATTAGCAGTAATGCTACTTTTTGTAGCAACGCTTTTGCAGCATACTTGACAAATTACGGTTGTCTGTTCGACACATTCCCGCTTGAAGCCAAACCACCGCCAGACGATGGACACCCTGCTGTTTTTCCTGGGAATTCATTCTTCCTTCATTTGTTACCAGATTCGCACCTTCTCTCTCTCGTATTACCACTCGCACCACAGCTAACGTTACCCATGCCGCTACCTCTCTGCTTCGCGAGGGCTTATACGTATGTGATGTATGTAAGGAGGTGCGCTTGTTTTATGTCTCTGTGAGAAGGAGAGACAACAAAGAGTGAGAAGAGCCTGTAGTGTAATGCCCGGAGCTAAAAGCAACTGCGTGAGAACGTATACTCGAATATCACGATATAGTCATTTACTATATCGCACAGAGACAAACCCGCGATATATCGAGTATATCGATATATCGCCCAGCCCTAGTTCACCCTTAACCCGGAAAAAAGGAAATACCGTATTTTCCGGACCATAGGTTGCACCAGGCTATAAGCGCACTCCTGATGAGTGGGTCTATTCAGGTCTATTTTCATACATAAGGTGCATTAAAGGGGTCATATTAGGATTTTTTTTCTAAATTTAAAACACTTCATTGTGGTCTACATCAGTGGTCCCCAACCACCGGGCCGCACAAGAAATGTAAAAAAATAAATAAATAAATATATATATATATATATAAATAAATGTGTATATATATATATATATATATATATATATATATATATATATATATATATATATATATATATATATATATATATATATATATATTTTATTTTTATTTTTTTTATTTTTTATTTTTTATTAAATCAACATAAAAAACACAATATATATATTATATATCAATATAGATCAATACAGTCTGCACGGATACAGTCCGTAAGCTAACATGATTGTATTTCTTTATGAAAAACAAAACAAAAAAACAACATTTATTTTCTAATCTGCCATGTAGTGAAGCCGCAAGTTTGAAGCGCAACGGAGCAAGGGACGACTGTCCCTATTTCATCCTGGCCTCCCATCCCTCTTTCTTCTCTCTTTTCAGGTGTGTTCACTGCAGGAAAAACTTCACGGTTTGACCCGGGTTGCTGAGAGCGCCAGTGATCAAAACCTGCAGCTTCAGCTATCCCTGCAGCAGCTTCAGACCATGCTGACAGAGAGCACGACCCGTATCGCAGAACTGGAGGAGAGCCAGAGTCAGCTGCAGCGACACGTGAGTGCAAGGTTTTTAAATTATGGACAGTTTACTGCTAATAATCTTGTTTGTTCAATTGTCAAATGTTCTCAATACGAATGACGTTCCTTAAAATCTGACATTTGTTTTCACTGATCTGAGTTTTTCTGCACTTCATCAAGTGTAAACAGTTTATATCAGGGGTCAC
Source organism: Entelurus aequoreus (assembly GCF_033978785.1). Lineage (NCBI taxonomy): Eukaryota > Metazoa > Chordata > Actinopteri > Syngnathiformes > Syngnathidae > Entelurus > Entelurus aequoreus. Next base: position 18,091,772 of record NC_084746.1, on the reverse strand, counting down.
CAACGCGGTGCCCGCGGGCACCAGGTAGCCCGTAAGGACCAGATGAGTAGCCCGCTGGCCTGTTCTAAAAATAGCTCAAATAGCAGCACTTACCAGTGAGCTGCCTCTATTTTTTAAATTGTATTTATTTACTAGCAAGCTGGTCTCGCTTTGCCCGACATTTTTAATTCTAAGAGAGACAAAACTCAAATAGTATTTGAAAATCCAAGAAAATATTTTAAAGACTTCACTTGTTTAAATACATTTATTAATAAATTTTTCTTTGCTTCCTATAACTTTCAGAAAGACAATTTTAGAGAAAAAATACAACCTTAAAAATTATTTTAGGATTTTTAAACACATATACCTTTTAACCTTTTAAATTCCTTCCTCTTCTTTCCTGACAATTTAAATCAATGTTCAAGTAAAAAAAAAAATTTTTTATTGTAAAGAATAATAAATACATTTTAATTTAATTCTTCATTTTAGCTTCTGTTTTTTCGACGAAAAATATTTCTGAAATATTTCTTCAAACTTATTATGATTCAAATTCAAAAGAAATGATTCTGGCAAATCTAGAAAATCTGTAGAATCAAATTTAAATCTTATTTCAAAGTCTTTTGAATTTCTTTTAAAATTTTTGTTCTGGAAAATCTAGAAGAAATAATGATTTGTCTTTGTTAGAAATATAGCTTGGTCCGGTTTGTTATATAACGTATTTCCTTGAATTGGCGCAGGGAATATAGTATTTGCACGTCTAGAATTACAGCCGGGTAAGACCATAATAAAATTTTTTTTATTAAATGTGCTTTTCATGATGGTACCGGTATGCTTACATCACACTCAAAGCGCACGCCTAAATTTACCGCATTCCTTTTGGTAAACGCCGGAGTGAGAAGAGGTTTTAAAATAATTAGCGCATGCTTGGCCATCCCGCAGGCTTCTGGTAAACGCCGGAGTGACAGGAGGTTTTAAATTAATTAGCGCCCCTGCGGCTATTCAAGGAAATACGATATTCTAACAAAGTGTAGATTGGATTTTAACCTATTTAAAACATGTCATCAAAATTCAAAAATGTATCTTAATCAGGAAAAATTACTAATGATGTTCCATAAATTCTTTTTTTAATTTTTTCAAAAATATTCGAAATAGCTAGTTTTTCTCTTCTTTTTTTCAGGGGAATTTTGAATTTTAAAGAGTCGAAATTGAAGATAAACTATGTTTCAAAATTTAATTGTCATTTTTTTTGTGTTTTCTCCTCTTTTAAACCGTTCAATTAAGTGTAAATATAATTAATTATTAATAATAACATAGAGTTAAAGGTAAATTGAGCAAATTGGCTATTTCTGGCAATTTATTGAAGTGTGTATCAAACTGGTAGCCCTTCACATTAATCACTACCCAAGAAGTAGCTCTTGCTTTCACAAAGGTTGGTGACCCCTGGTTTATATAGTTTACTGTTGCAGCCTCGTTTTTGATAAGTCTTATTAATAACTGAGTGAAAACAAAGTGTTTCATGATCAAACCTCTACTTAATATTGTTATGCAATCAAGCATTTGGGCAAACGCCAGGGGGAGTTTGACCTAACTGCAGCATTTAAGAGTTAGTTACCAGTGCAGAAGTGTCCAATCTGAAAGCAAGCAGTTTGATCTTGTGATCGTATTAATAGCTCTCTGTGTTTAGTTTGTCCTTTTAAAAACAAGACAAGGAAGATCATTCATTGAGCTGAACTAAACGGAGACTATGCGAGCACAAAGATTCCACTCTGGGTAACAAATTAAACTATTTTATGAAAATATCTGAGTAACATCATTAAGCAACTTCAATCTTCAGGGCCACAGGTAAAGTGGCATATCTAATCAGACATTGCAGAGACTCGCTTCAAGCAACAATATGTTTTCATTTTGTTAAAAACACCTTCAAATCATGCTGTTATCCTACAGCACGGGTGTCAAACTCAAAGGCCTGGGGGCCAGATCTGGCCCGCCACATCATTTGATATGAACGGCAGAAGTCTGGAAATAGCATGTGTCAATAAAGTACTTTGTCTTTTCTTACTAAATATATTTGTCCATTCTATTTGGCATATTTTTTACACTTTAATATTATCTAATAATGCAACACATACAGCACAGGCCAAAAGTTTGGACACACCTTCTCATTCAATGCGTGTTCTTTATTTTCATGACTATTTACATTGTAGATTGTCACTGAAGGCATCAAAACTATGAATGAAACACATGTGGAGTTATGTAAAAAAAGGTGAAATAACTGAAAACATGTTTTACATTCTAGTTTCTTCAAAATAGCCACCCTTTGCTCTAATTCCTCATTTGCACACTCTTGACATTCTCTTGATGAGTTTCAAGAGGTAGTCACCTGAAATGGTTTTCACTTCACAGGTGTGCTTGAAGCTCATTGAGAGAATGCCAAGAGTGTGCAAAGCACTAATCAGAGTAAAGAGTGGCTATTTTGAAGAAGCTAGAATATAAAACATGTTTTCAGTTATTTCACCTTTTTTGTTAAGTACTTAACTCCACATGTGTTCATTCATAGTTTTGATGCCTTCGGCAACAATCTACAATGTAAATAGTCATGAAAAGAAAGAAAACGCATTGAATGAGGAGGTGTGTCCAAACTTTTGGCCTGTACTGTATATTACCATTTGTTCCTTTTTTCTGTAAATAGTTAAATATATGCTTAGCTTATGATGTTAAAGCAAGTTATTCATCAAATTGTACACTATAAAAATGAAAATAGATTTTTTAAGGCAAAAATTCTGGCAACCGAGCTGGCAATTTTTTTTAATGTAAATTTTAGAGCTGATGTTTATACTGCATATTACTGTAAATGGAAAAACAGAACCAATGTTTTTTTAACGGTAAAATTCTGGCCAGTAAAAAAAACGTCGTCCCTTTTTTCCATTTACAGTAATAGACCGTAAAATAAATTGTCAACTCGGTTGCCAGAATTTTACCAGAAAAAAACAATGCCATTTACAGTAATATGCTGTAAAGAACACCTCAAATTTTATGGTAAAATCCTGGTGACTGTTCTGCCATTTTTTTAAATTTAAGATTTATTTAGGATTTCAAATTTTTACAACACATATACAGCAGTATACGTTGAAATGTTGGCAATGCAAATGCCCACAAAACACCACAAACCACAGGGGGAAGGAGACAACAAGAAGACACATGTCAATAAGACTAATCTTAACAATTAGTGGAGAAAAAAGATATATATATTTACACACACACACACATACACAAATACAGTAAAGTGTTACGAAAAAAAATAAAACCAAGGATATATATATATATATATATATATATATATATATATACATATATATATATATTAATACAGTATATACATACATACATGTATATATATATATATATATATATATATATATATATATATATATATATATATATATATATATATATATATATATATATATATATATATATATATATATATATATATATATATAAATACAGTATATACATATTGTATTATTTAGCTTAGTAGGGTTTTCATTATATTTTTTGGGGGGGTCATGTATGTATGTGTATGTCTGTATGTATATATAATATATATATACATATGTATTATTTACCTTAGTAGGGTTTTTATTACATTTTTTTGGGGGGGGGGTGTCATGTATGTATGTGTATGTCTGTATGTGTGTGTATATATATATATATATATATATATATATATATATATATATATATATATATATATATATATATATATATACAGACATACACATACATACATGACCCCCCCCCCCCCAAAAAAAAAATGTAATAAAAACCCTACTAAGGTAAATAATACATATATATATATATATATATATATATATATATATATATATATATATATATATATATATATATATATATATATATATATATATATATATATATATATATATATATATATATATATATTCAAATTTTTACAACACATATACAGCAGTATACGTTGAAATGTTGGCAATGCAAATGCCCACAAAACACCACAAACCACAGGGGGAAGGAGACAACAAGAAGACACATGTCAATAAGACTAATCTTATATATATATATATATATATATATATATATATATATATATATATATATATATATATATATATATATATATATATATATATATATATATATATATAAATACAGTATATACATATTGTATTATTTAGCTTAGTAGGGTTTTCATTATATTTTTTGGGGGGGTCATGTATGTATGTGTATGTCTGTATGTATATATAATATATATATACATATGTATTATTTACCTTAGTAGGGTTTTTATTACATTTTTTTTTGGGGGGGGGGGGTCATGTATGTATGTGTATGTCTGTATGTGTGTGTATATATATATATATATATATATATATATATATATATATATATATATACAGACATACACATACATACATGACCCCCCCCCCCCCCAAAAAAAAAATGTAATAAAAACCCTACTAAGGTAAATAATACATATATATATATATATATATATATATATATATATATATATATATATATATATATATATATATATATATATATATATATATATATATATATATATATATATATATTCAAATTTTTACAACACATATACAGCAGTATACGTTGAAATGTTGGCAATGCAAATGCCCACAAAACACCACAAACCACAGGGGGAAGGAGACAACAAGAAGACACATGTCAATAAGACTAATCTTATATATATATATATATATATATATATATATATATATATATATATATATATATATATATATATATATATATATTGACTAATCTTATATATATATATATATATATATATATATATATATATATATATATATATATATATATATATATATATATATATATATATATATATATATATATATATATATAAAGATTAGTCTTATTGACATGTCTCCTTCCCCCTGTGGTTTGTTGTGTTTTGTGGGCATTTGCATTGCCAACATTTCAACGTATACTGCTGTATATGTGTTGTAAAATTTTTTATATTTATATATGTATATACATATATATATATATATATATATATATATATATATATATATATATATATATATATATATATATATATATATATATATATATATATATATATACATACATACATACAACACATACATACATGACCCCCCCCCCCAAAAAAAAATGTAATAAAAACCCTACTAAGGTAAATAATACAATTAAATTAGTGTGCGCCGCTTCTATACCTTGGAACATATCATGTTCAGCAAGTAAACTGAGAATTTTAAGTTGATCAATGGGGTGCACCTTAACAACAGCAGCAGCATCCAGGCTCAAGAAATCAACATGTTTCTGAAATGAGTGCCATATTTTGTGAACTTTGCATCAGAGCCCCAAAGACAGTACCTTATCTTTTCTAATCTCATGAAGGCCAGAGCATCTCTTATCCACGTTGAGTGAGAGGGGGGGCTGGGATTCTTCCAACGCATTAGGACGGCCCTCCTTGCAAGTAAGCTAAGAAAATCCACATGATCGACGAATTAGATCGGCAATGAAACATTTGGAGCTACCGCTCCGAATAACGCCACTATGGGAGAAGGACTAAGATGGACTGAGGTGACAGCTAAGCGTGAAAGAAACACAGTTTTCCAAAACTGGGACAGGGTAGGGCAGGTCCAAAACATATCGGTAAGATCGGCTACCCCTTGATGACACTTATCGCAAATTGGATCAAGTCCAGCGAAAATGCGAGCCAGTTTGGTTTTGGACCAGTGGACTCTGTGTACCACCTTACATTGTGTGACCATGTGCCTTGCACAGATCGAGGAAGAGTGGACTTGTTTCAAAACCTGGTCCCAGGTATCTTTACTATTTATATGTTGAGTGCCGAAAACCATGTTGCACGCAAATCACCAGTCACCATGAGGCATGAACTGATGTCTGTATATAGTTTAGAGATATTGCCCTTAGAGTATGGATTGAGCTTAAATAGAGTCTGTCAGGGTTGCCGGTGGAATTTTGGGAAAAACTGGGGAGTGCTTTTGTACAAAGTCCCTTATTTTCAAATATCGGAAGAACTGGTTTCAATGAAGACTAAATTTGTGGGCTAATTGATCGAAGGACGCAAATGTTTCATTAATGTAAAGATCATTAATGGATCGAATCCCGGCAGTGTCCAAGGCTACAAAGGCCATATCACTAACAGAAGGGGTAAATAAAGGGTTTACCTCTAAAGGCTTAGTGACCACAAGCGTGGACAGCACCTTTTAGCTCTTATTTCCAAAATTGTGTACACTACTGAATTGGGGTCTTATGGCCGCTTATGTGGACACTTATACTGCCATCTGGTGGTGTCAGAAGAGTATAACATATGGAATTAGGACAAAAAAGTGTAAAAATAAGAATTAGCATGTCACTAAACATGAAGGACACGTTTGTGTACTTATGGACTAAGTATATCATATCAAAAGATGATTCTTAGTTTTTATTCTAATTAGGGTCCAATAAGCCCAAATAGCAAAGAGAAATAAAAAAGCATGTAAACAAACAGCTTGGGCCTTAAGAGGTTAAGTTAATTGGGAACAAGAAAGGGACAGAGTGAGGTCCAAAATGTGTTTTAAATTGAGCCCATATTTTAAGAGACTTTTTAACAATTGTATTATCAGAGTAAGCTAACGGGGACATCTGAGAAAGGCATATAAGAGACTTTAGGGTAGAAGAGTTGCAAGAGGCCTCCTCAATCTGTAGCCCCGGTGGTGGTTGGTTGCTAATATAGCACCAGTGTAGAATGCTACGGCTGTTAACAGCCCAATAGTAAAATAAAACATTTGGCAGAGACAACCCACCTAAGTCCTTGGGAGACTGCAAAGTGTTTTTCCCAATTCTAGGAGTCTTTTTGTTCCAAACAAACTTTAAGATCGAGGTGAACTGCCATTTTTAACGGTAAAATCTACAGATATCTTTTACAGTGTACGGAGTAAAAAAGAAAAAATCGAATGGATTTGGAATAGTGTAATAATTTAATGTTACAAGCAGCCCACTGAGGCATGCTGACCGTCTACTGGCAGTGTGTTTTATTTGCGGATCAGCCTCTTGTGTCTTGTGCTGCAGTTTTGGTACAAACTTTATTGCATACCAAATAAAAACCACATGACGTTGTAACATAGGCACATTCAGTTAGTATTTGTACATCCAATGGCTTCTTTATCTTACATCTTGTTAATTTATATTAAATCATTAATATTGCTTACTCAACAAACACTGACTTAATTGATGAAATGTAATATAAATGCTAATGCCTCGTCTGGTAAACATACATTGATTACTGCAACATTCAAGCTACTAACATACACCAAAAAAAATAGCATATTTTAATGGCTAAACATAACTTTAAGAAAAACAGGTGATGTCATAAAGTGATTGTGGGTTTGGGATTTTTTATAAAATTACCTCAAACCGCGACTTGCCTTTGAATTATAGCAATGTGCAGCATCATTGTGGCGGCTTGTAAATGTTAGTGGAGTGTCTGTGCCATCTCAGGCCAGCACGCAGAGCTTGCGCACACACACATTAATACATATGAAAGTCCATAATTGCAGCTTCTCTCTATGGTGGATTTAAACTATTTTTTTAAAGCATATTCCACATATTTCTGGCCTAAATTAAGCATTTTCAATCATAATAAAGGCGAAATGAACTGAAAGTATCAATACTTAAGTATTATTGACCATTAGATGAGACCATGGCTCCTGAAGTTAGTACAATATATCTTATTTTGTGTTATGTCTACTATTTTAGATTAAACGACTGTAAACATTTTATCTCTAGAGGGCTCTCATAATGTTAAAGAACATACTAGGTCGTTAATAGTTTTTTTTCATGCTATAGTTATGAAAGTATTCGATTTATAGTTAATTTCTTATACGCTTGAAACTTATTTACCATGGTTCCGTAAACAATTAACAGCGATAAATAAGGGACAACTGCAGTGTTGTACTTTTTGATAAAAACATAATAATGCCATATAGAAATGGAATGCCTCATTCCTCTCACTTTGTAGCACCTTCACGCAAATGTAAGAATAGGTCAACCACGTTAAAGACAACCTTAACTTGGAGTATAAATTAAGGACAAATGTTTGGGTCATTGCTAGGGTCTACCTAGTGTTAATGCACATTTCTTGACTCAATGTCACTTTCTTGTTTTTCTTCACTTCACTTCTTGTTGCGGCTGCTCCTGCTTTTTTTTTTTTTTTTTAATATTTGTTTTAAAAAAGCCATGACAAATACTCACGCTGAGTTAAATACATGGAACTGAGATATGAGGAGGTTATGCTATCATCATCCATAGGGATGTGCTACCTTACCACATTTGCACTGATGCGGTAGCGATTTGTGGTACCTGGGAATCAGTTTTTGGTGTTTTTGTATGTGTTCATGTGGTAGTAAATATTAATTTGTTTGATGGTAAAATACATGTTTTAATTTCACATTTGATACTGAGCTGATAATGACAACTGTGCTGTGTTATATCTGGGTTTTTTTACACTTCCGAGTCTCATTTGCAAGTACGCTTTTATTTCATTTTGTCCTAGCTGTGTTGCCCTGGTCAGGAAGTAGTCTTTGCCATTGAGCTGAATGTGCCAGTCGTTTCTTTGTTGAGTCCTATAAAGTATTTATTCTGTAAATATACTACTTATAACACACCAGCTGTTTGATTGGAGCGTTCATCTTAGTTGTAGTTTTCATTACCAAATTTAGAGATGTTGAAAGGGACAAACGGTAGAAAATGGATGGATGGAAGGAAATCGCCATGTAAAATCGCCAATGCAAATCTGTAGCATGTACAGGCATACTTGCCAACCTTGAGACCTCCGATACCGGGAGGTGGGGGGTGGTGCGGGGGCGTGGTTAAGAGGGGAGTATATTTACAACTAGAATTAACCAACTGAAGTATTTCCTATATATATACTGTGTGTATATATATATATATATATATATATATATATATATATATATATATATATATATATATATATATATATATATATATATATATATATAATGTATACAATACTTAATAATAATAATAATACCTGGGATTTATATAGCGCTTTTCTATGTACCCAAAGTCGCTTTACATGTAGAACCCATCATTCATTCACACCTGGTGGTGGTAAGCTACTTTCATAGCCACAGCTGCCCTGGGGTAGACTGACGGAAGCGTGGCTGCAATTTGCGCCAACGGCCCCTCCGACCACCACCTATCATTCACCATTCAATTCACCGGTGTGAGTGGCACCGGGGGCAAGGGTGAAGTGTCCCGCCCAAGGACACAACGGCAGCGATTTTTTTGACTTGACTTGACTTTCAGTGAATTCTAGCTATATATATATGTATTTATTTATTTTATTATATATATAATACATTTTGCGAGGTGGCCCATAATACTGGGCTGTGAACGGTGCTGCGCTGCCGCTGCCATGTGCTTCGCTCTCCGTTCATGAATGAGTATATCATTCCAGCCACCGTGTTCAATGGAGAAGTCTGTTCTACAAAATGTACAGGCAACATACCCCTTCACCTTCGAACTGTCCTGGATGAACTGAAATTCTTGTTTCCATTCGTTTTGGAACTTGCAAGCGTATTTCATCATCTTGCTCGTCGACGGCGTCGCCATGTCTGTAACTTCCTTGTTCTTCTGCTTCGTCTCCTTGTTGTGTGCGCAGTTGTGCACTCTACTCTCTAAAAGCCGTAGATGTTATGACGTCATTGGGCAGGCAAGCTGTTTATATTGTGGGAAAGCGGACGTGAGAAAGGCTGTCCCCACTCAGGTCCGCATTGAGCTGGAGGGGGCGTGGCCTCCAGCTCCGACTGAATACCGGGAGTTTGTCGGGAGAAAATTTCTGCCGGGAGGTTATCGGGAGAGGCGCTGAATACCGGGAGTCTCCCGGTAAAACCGGGAGGGTTGGCAAGTATGTGTACAGGAAATGCTGTATCAAATATAATTTAGCATCAAGCTTGTGCGTTTTGAAAAGGGAAGCCATAATTTTAAGCGCTTTCTACCAGGCGTGCTTGCTTTTTGGCATGGAAAATTGTAACATTACCTAAACCAGGGGTGTCAAACGTATGGCCCACAAACAGGTTTTATCTGGCCCGCGAGATAAGTTTTCTTAGTATAAAAATGAGCGGACATTTTTTGAATGAAAGAAACTGCTGTTCTAAATGTGTCGACTGCATTTCGCAATAGCAAATTTTTGTATCCCTTGCCGCGAGAGCTCACATGACTTCAGAGGGGGCGGAGCTATGTGTCTCGTTAAGATAGAGGCAACACTTCGGTGTTTGGACACTACGTACTTACATTGTTTATTAGTGATAGTATACAAAATGTGGATTGTTGCGTTCATGCCTTAATTGTCAAATATGTTGTTGGTAATGTAACCTGTGACATTTCTACCGGAATAAACGCTTTTGATAATCTGTAGCTTTTGTGTTGTACTTATGACTGGGGACACATTTTGTGGGCGTACATAAATATGATGAAATAATACGTATCCCCTTGTAACTTCATGTGTGATTAATGAAATGAGTGCAAATTCACAAGCTCTATTGTAGATAATGTTACATATGTACAGAATAAACCACATCATGTTACATACGTTGAGGAAAATTAGTAAATTATATTAATAACATCCTGTATTTGGATATTGATATCAGTATTCATTTCATCTTCTGATAGATAAAAAATTAACACCAAAGGGAGCATTTTAAAATTCTGCCAGACTCAATTTCACCTATTTGACTGATTATCATTATCACATCATTTATTCAGAAAGTATAAATATCGACAAATGAAGATAGAATACTATTAACCCCATCATGTAAGTGTAAAAAAAACATATGATTTTTACATTTTCAATATGTGCTTGTACTATTTTTAAACAAAAGAAAACAATCTGAAGTTTTCTTTATTTTTAGGTTATCATGCCATGATTTTACGAGTCTGGCCCACTTGGGAATATACTTTCCTCCATGTGGCCCCTGAACTAAAATGAGTTTGACACCCCGCTGTCCTCTAGAAATACGGCTGTTTGCTTGCAAAGTGTTTGAGCCGGAAAATGGCGTGATCTCCCATGCAACAAAGGTATCGAAATATGTTACTGTTGGATTTTATGTGAATTGGCACTCCTATTACCCGTGAAATTCGATCGAGACCTATAAAGCACTGAAAATCCCATCCCTGCTCATGCATGACCACGGTTTAAGGTTTTTAGTGACTCATATTTTTTTTCACCAAGTGTTTGGTGGAATTCCAACATGCACAACCCCAGAGACGGTAACATACTGAGGCATGTCTTGAATGCAGGTGTCCACTCTGGAGCAGCAGCATGTGCGAGCTCGAGTGTCTCTGCAAGATGAGATGAGGAACAGACAAAAAGACGCTGAGGAGAAAGATAAGGACCTGCATGATGTGAAGCACAAAAGTGCCAAACTGTCGGATATGCTCAGGTAATTCCCGTCGCACACATTGATCTTACCTACTCAGTGGCCTAGTGGTTAGAGTGTCCGCCCTGAGATCGATAGGTTGTGAGTTCAAACCCCGGTCGAGTCATACCAAAGACTATAAAAATGGGACCCATTACCTCCCTACTTGGCACTCAGCATCAAGGGCAGGAATTGGGTGTTAAATCACCAAAAATTATTCCCGTTCGCGGCCACCGCTGCTGCCCACTGCTTCCCTCACCTCCCAGGGGGTGAACTAGGGGTTGGGTCAAATGCAGACAAAGTTCACCACACCCAGTGTGTGTGACAATCATTGGTACTTTAACTTTAACTTTAATCTACAACAGGCATGGGCAATTATTTTGACTCAGGGGGCCAAATTTAGAGAAAAAAATGTGTCTGGGGGCCGGTATATCTGATTTTTAGGAACACTAATATCACTCTGATTGAATGCTAAAAATGTTATGACATAGAATGCCTGAAAAAACAGAATGGAATTTTTAAATTTTTTACTGAATGAGAATGTTCATGAAAATAAAGAAATGTGCAATTTACAATATTAACTATGAAGGATAAAACACTGAATATTGACAACATATGAACGTCACACCCACTCTCGATCGACATATTTTACAATCAAGCGAAGAGTAAAAAAAAACCCATCTACAATCTGATACATCTGATACATCCCTAAGCTTTAGAACTTTATTGTAAAAATCTCCTTCCGCGTCTGTCCCTGACACCCGCATTTCAGGCTGTCCGCTCTGGAAACACTCTGTGGAAACGCTCCCCACCCACACTGCTTGGTGCCTCGTCTGACCTGATGTGACTTTGATTACCATAGTAACTAATTAGATTACCATAGTAACTAATTAGATTACCATAGTAACTAGCATATAATGCAAAAGCGCAGATTCCAACCATTGAAATACTTTGTATAGTTCAAGACTTAAGGTCATTTGAAAACATTGCTGCACATCGTAATGGCAGCTACAGTTTCCATCTTAAAGATCTAAAAAAAATATTTGGGAATGTCCGGCGGGCCGGATTGAAAAGCTTAACGGGCCTTAATTTTCCCAGGTCTGATCTACAGCATTGTTTTGGGGCCCACATTTCCAGAAAGCCAAGAACCAAATTTCTGCCTTCACTATTATTCTTATTTTGTATATTCCGTAGAACCAGTTTTTCTCTACTGTAGACATTTGATTATGATCTATTTATTTTGTCAGAGTTACAGGAGCGGTCTGCTGTTTTTAAAGAACTTATGCAAAAATGTTAGTCAAAGATCATCTATGACAGCACTAGTGTTTAAAAATCTGCTTCAAAAATCTGTCTACAAGTTTTTTTCAATAAACTCGCAGGCCACCAGTTAAATAGCCCAAATGATGAAAACGAGAGGATCTAAAATGGAACCTGGAGGAACACCACTAGTATAGCTCAAGAAGTTGGCTGCATCTGAAGTAAACAAGCTACAGCAACACCTTAGTTACATAAATCATATTATGGGGGGGAAAAAAGGAGAGGACTAAAAGGGGTGTCTTGAGGAACTCCTCAGTTATGTAAATTAATAATTATGACCCCAGTGTTCTATGTTTGCTAGCAAGGTTAAAATATCAATGCAATGATCTGGCAATGTGTTTACAGTGGTCCAAGTTCCTCTATACAACTGGAGTACTCTCATGATTTTAGGAATTTGCTGCAAAAATGTTTGTCTCGTAGGTTTTCAACTGAGCCTGGGTGTCATTGGAATTGATCCCCAGGCCGCCAGTCTATAATCATTTCAACTTCTCCATCAGCAGTTATTTAATTAGTGATTATATAAGACTTGTCCTTACATCTGACACTGTTTGTGTAAGTATGCCTTTCAGCCGGTCTTATGATGGAATCACATACCACTGCAGGCGTGACTTGGCTCTTCTTAGCCCGCCCCTTTATCCATCGGCGTTAGTGTATATAAGCAAGCATCCAGTTGTGTTTGAAGCAATGTTCTTCTGCTAGATGGTGGTAGTTAAACAAAGCACCTAGGTTAGTTTTTCATGTATTTCAAAAGGCATTTTCATCAAGTCTAACGATTGCGGAGGGTTCTTTTTCTCTAAGTCAACAATGGGGGCTGTGCTCATGTTAAGGTGAGGCCTAAAGTTTGATATTATTATGTGCAATGCCAATTGTTTTGCATGATCAAAAAGGTTGGTTTTCTTTCATGTGTTTTTCAAGCCAAGTAAAATCAGACATGAAAAGCTGCCAAGTGGAGCTTGTGTCTAAAGAGTTAGAGCTGCAGCGTCTGCGCAGGGATGTCGCCGTCAAGACCTCTGAGATCAGCAACATGGACATGCACCTGCAGCAGACCAGGAGCCAGCTTGAAAGCAAGAGTGACTTGGGTAAGCAAGATACGTACTTAGACGTACTGTACGACAGTTCACATGTTTGCGCTCTAATTTTGGTCCCTCTCTTTGTCCGTCCTAGCGGACGAGCTGGAGGACAGGCTCCACCACTGCGAGGCCGACAAGCAGAACTGTGTCAAGAGGGTGCATCTCCTCGAGGGCCAGCTGCAGACGGTGCACGAGGAGTTGGCTGAGACTCTAACAGAGCTTCGGTTGCTCAAAGACGTCCTCCAGAGAACCCAAACTAAGGCTGATGAGCGGCAAGTCGAAGTGGAAAAACTGAGCATACGTCTTAGGTGAGGCTACGCTCTTCTTCTGGGTGGTGGACTTCATGTGGTGTATTATAGATCCAGTACTTTGTGTCATCTGTCAAACTATATCAACATTGCAATACAATTTATTTATTTTTTTGTGAACCGCTGTAATAGCAATTTTGTATTGTTTTCTACATAATGGTTGTGATGTAATATATGATGTGATATCTGTACATATTGAACTCTTTGCCATTGGAGGTGAAATATTTCCTGTGACAACTTTGTCGATTTTATGCATCCTTCACACTGGTTGTGATGTCATTTGTAACTGGCACGGATGAAGCTGTTGTGCAACATACTGCCTGCAGCTACTGTACACAAAACACTCAAGGGAACATACACTAACAACATAAAGAGTTTACTGTTTGACTACAAGACTTCACTTCTTTGGTCTTTACTCGCCTGGGACATTTTCTCAAGTGTTACAATCCCCCTGAAACAGTGATTACCAAACACAGTGCTGTGATGATTTAGTGTCATCAATTGGTCACTTTTTTAATCAGTGTATCCACCTGTTCATACAACAGAATAAGCCATGGCACTCTTTGTGCTTTTCCAAATTGGCTCAACAATGGTTGGGAAAACACTTCTCCAAAGTAAAAGCAAAGCCCCAAAAGACAAAAATGTTCTGAAAACAAAGAACCCTGTTCTTTAAAAAGTTCCCCAACACAAAAGTACACTAAATGATGTGGTTTCTTTTCTCCACAAACTCACAGTATAAAATCTCAAACAAATATAGAATGTATCCTCTGTTCGTGTCTCTTGTCATGAGTTAGATATTCTGTATGTAACTCAAATTAAGTAGTTGATCAAAGTGTGTGTGCGTGTGTTCACAGTGAGACCCAAAGGGAGTTGGAGGACAGAACTCATAAGGTTTTAGACATGGACATTGCACTGAAGAAAGAACAGGGGGAGCTCCAGCAAAGAGCAAATTTGGTACAAACCAAGCACAGCTTTTAGGCTTCATTTGTACAAAACACTTCCCATGCTCAACTCTCCATCTGTCCCTCAGCTGGACCAGCTGAACGTGGTTATCCGAGACCACAAGCAGGAGATGGACAGGAAGTTGGAGGCCAAAGAGAAAGAACTGAAGGAGCTCGTGGATACAAAGGTCAGAAGTTATATAAAACAGGGGAATACTTGGGAACACTTTGTCCCCCGATGTGAATAGAGACAAAAATGCTGCTAAAAACAGCTTTTTTTAATTCAGCGCTGTGCGAGTCTCCAGGTGTACTTAATGTTGTGACCTGGTGAATCTATATAATAATAAGCACATTTTTTTCTCGCCATGTCTGAGTTTAAAAAATGGCGTTGACGTTCATCTTAAGAATATATATTTACCAGTTTAAGTTGTCAAAAGATACAGTGAAACCTTGATTTACAAACTTCATTGGTTTTTGAATATGGTTCGTAAATACAAAAGTTAGTATAGAGAAGCAGAGTTCTCCATAAGAAGCAATTGTAAATATGAATAATGAGTTCCAGTCTCGACAAAAGTCCGTATTTTAGTGAAGGATTGTACACTTTGAACACAATATAAAGTGCTATACAGTATCAAACAAACATAACGAAGAGGTGATGGATCAACTTTATATTTAATAAAAAAAACAACAAGCCTCTGTATGCTCTACCAACATGCACAGAAGTCACTACGGTGTCCTCTCACAAACAAAATCAAACAAACTTTAATTTATAAGTGGTTGATTTATATAGGCTAGTAAGGTAAAGTTTTGTACCTGACAAATCAACCACTTATAAATACACATTAGTAGGCTAAATGAACCTCTTCAACAAACAAACTTTAATTTCAGTAGCCAAATTGCTACAATAACAAACATTTAAACACATTCACAACAACAGAGAACTGACAAAAAAGGAGCAGAAATGGGTGGGAAAAGGAACGGGGAACCGTACATGTCTGCGTGTTTGTGCTTTGGAAGAGCAAGGGCCCGTGTTGGAACCAGAGAAGAGGTCAAGTCTTATCCTCTGTTGTAATATAATTATTTTCTGGCATTTTTTCCCAGATAAGACCGGCTTTATTACAATTAAAACTTGATGCGGTTACTCACTGTGCTGTGGTCATGGTTGTGAGTGCCATGAATGTACTCCTTGCAAATAGTCTTTTTTAATTTAAACTCCACAGCGGTTCCCTCCTCCTTTACTCGCTGGTCTGTTGAGTTTTTGGGACTCTTACAGAGTTAGCGAAATGGACAAAACTTGTCAAAGGCGAAAAAATAAAGAAAATGCTCATAGGCTGGAGCGTTGAGATATAACTTCTGCACAGGAACTGAAGTGGAAGGCACCCCCACAATGTTTCTCCCTGCTTTCTTGCCTGCAGGCGCCTAAAAGAAGTGTTCATCTACAAAGAAATGGATCGCCCCCTGAGCCATTTTTGGCCTGATCCAAAAGTTTGCATATTGAAAAAAGTTTGTATAAAGAGGGGTTCGGAAATTGAGCTTCCACTGGAAATGCATACTTTTGGAGAGGGTGGGCCATGGTTATATTTGTAATCTGGGAATGCTTTCACAAACTAACGTCTTGGAGACACATGCAGAAAGCAGTTTATACATGTGTCTGTAGAGCAAAATTTACGTACAATTTTCACTGAAGCATATCCAATACATATTATCTAGTCCACAAGGAATGTGTAGTTTAAAATCATCACTGGTACCCTTTTCATTTAAAAGGTTTGACAGCTCTAGTCAAAAACATTGACACAGCTCGAAGGAATATGCACTCATTTAGGCACATTATACTAAAGTGGTCACACCAGTAGACATGAGTGAATAAAACTTGTGACTAAGGCGTATCAGACCCATACACAATCAGGTCACAATGTTCCTTCCCTTTTGTTTTTGAAGCCACACATGACAGTGACTCAACTAAAATGAAAGTTTAACAAAACATGTGACAGTCTGAGATATTGAATATTAAACAGAAGAAAGGCTTGTTTGTTCATCTAAAATGTCACCTGTGGCTCATGGCACAAATACAGCTCTAATTTGATGAGCTCTATGGAGGAGATACACAACGACAACGCGGCTGACAAGCTTTCATGGAAAAATTAGCTTTCTAGCACATAACATTGACGTAATATACACTTCCTTTTAATCATTTTGGGCCCTATTCTCTCATTTGCGCTTAAGTGCACTTGAAGTTATGCACATTTTTGTCTTATTTATAGTCTCCTATCCAGCCTTCGGACATGGCTATATCGCAAAAAGGTGACACAAGTGCATAAGTTGTGAATGAAGGCGAGCTCAGGTGAATCATTTATTAATGAGGCCAACTTTGCCGTGACACTTTTTTTTTGGCAGTGTGGAAATCACGGAGTTTTACTAAAACTTATGATTGTCATTGAAATCCATGAAAAGGATATAACACTTTCAATCAGAAAAGGCAGTGTCCCTGCGATGAGGTGGCGACTTGTCCAGGGTGTACCCCGCCTTCCGCCCGAATGCAGCTAAAATAGGCTCCAGCACCCCCCGCGACCCAAAAAGGACAAGCGGTAGAAAATGGATGCAGTGCTTATCGTTGTGTGTGTGTATTGTCATGGTGATTTGAGTGCATGCAAAAGCTTCTTCTGCCAGGCTCACTGTGGGAAAAAAACTATTTTTTAGGGCTGCGGCCCCCTTCTCAGGTTTTCTTCTTTTTCCCATTTGGTCTTTTGGAGTTTTCCTTTCCGGGATGTGGGTTCAAATCAGGGGGTTTCGTTGTGGTTTGTGAAGCCCTTTGAGGCACTAGTAATTAAGAGCTACTGTATATGAATACATTGTGATTGATTGATTGATCAATTGATGTGAGATAGGCTCATTACATGGAACTAGCCTTCTTTTGATATAATGTTGATGATTCTGACATACAGCTTATTAAAACCTGACATTGATAATCTTTTCAAAAAGTTTTCAAAAACTGGAAGCCATGATCATCAAAATTGTAACAAATAAAAGGTTGACATATCTAATTTTGCATGTGACGAGTTTATATCACATTTTAGTTTTGACAGTTGAAATTGAATTGCTGACATGAATGAACTTTTGCACAATATTCAAATTGTATATATTTAACTGCTTTGCATATATTCCCTTACATTCGATGGATTTAAGTGTTAAATAGGGCTGCTGCCATCAAAATGTTTGGTAATCGCGATTAGTCTATTCCAGTGTTTCTTAACGCATATAGGGCCGCCAAAAAATATTTGTTTCTCAGCTGTGGTCTGTATGGGCCACAGCACAGTTGTAATACAATTTTCTACCACTTGTGGCAGTAATGACAACATCAAACAAACAAAGAAGTCTGTAGCTAAAGTTATAGAGAAGTTTCTTCAGTGCAAAAAATATAATTAAAGTGGTGAAGAAGCTGTATTTTCATCCATCTATCCATCCATCCATCTTCTTCCGCTTATCCAAGGTCGGGTCGCGGGGGCAGCAGCCTAAGCAGGGAAGCCCAGACTTCCCTCTCCCCAGCCACTTCGTCCAACTCTTCCCGGGGGATCCCGAGGCGTTCCCAGGCCAGCCGGGAGACATAGTCTTCCCAACGTGTCCTGGGTCTTCCCCGTGGCCTCCTACCGGTCGGACGTGCCCTAAACACCTCCCTAGGGAGGCGTTCGGGTGGCATCCTGACCAGATGCCCGAACCTCCTCATCTGGCTCCTGTCGATGTGGAGGAGCAGCGGCTTTACTTTGAGCTCCCCCCGGATGACAGAGCTTCTCACCCTATCTCTAAGAGAGAGCCCCGCCACCCGGCGGAGGAAACTCATTTTGGCCGCTTGTACCCGTGATCTTGTCCTTTCGGTCATAACCCAAAGCTCATGACCATAGGTGAGGATGGGAACGTAGATCGACCGGTAAATTGAGAGCTTTGCCTTACGGCTCAGCTCGTTCTTCACCACAACGGATCGATACAGCGTCCGCATTACTGAAGACGCCGCACCGATCCGCCTGTCGATCTCACGATCCACTCTTCCCTCACTCGTGAACAAGAGGTACTTGAACTCCTCCAATTGGGGCAAGATCTTCTCCCCAACCCAGAGATGGCACTCCACCCTTTTCCGGGCGAGAACCATGGACTCGGACTTGGAGGTGCTGATTGCCATCCCAGTCGCTTCACACTCAGCTGCGAACCGATCCAGTGAGAGCTGAAGATCCTGGCCAGATGAAGCCATCAGGACCACATCATCTGCAAAAAGCAGAGACCTAATCCTGCATCCACCAAACCGGAACCCCTCAACGCCTTGACTGCGCCTAGAAATTCTGTCCATAAAAGTTATGAACAGAATCGGTGACATAGGGCAGCCTTGGCGGAGTCCAACCCTTACTGGAAACGTGTCCGACTTACTGCCGGCAATCCGGGCCAAGCTCTGACACTGATCATACAGGGAGCGGACCGCCACAATC
Organism: Entelurus aequoreus; assembly: GCF_033978785.1. Classification (NCBI taxonomy): domain Eukaryota; kingdom Metazoa; phylum Chordata; class Actinopteri; order Syngnathiformes; family Syngnathidae; genus Entelurus; species Entelurus aequoreus. Next base: position 18,072,187 of record NC_084746.1, on the reverse strand, counting down.
AGACAGTCCGATACCCCATACTCTTTGAGCACTCCCCACAGGACTTCCCGAGGGACACGGTCGAATGCCTTCTCCAAATCCACAAAGCACATGTAGACTGGTTGGGCAAACTCCCATGCACCCTCAAGGACCCTGCAGAGAGTATAGAGCTGGTCCACAGTTCCACGACCAGGACGAAAACCACACTGTTCCTCCTGAATCCGAGGTTCGACTATCCGGCGTAGCCTCCTCTCCAGCACACTTGAATAGACCTTACCGGGAAGGCTGAGGAGTGTGATCCCACGATAGTTAGAACACACCCTCCGGTTCCCCTTTTTAAAGAGAGGAACCACCACCCCGGTCTGCGAATCCAGAGTTACCGCCCCTAATGTCCACGCGATGCTGCACAGTCTTGTCAACCAAGACAGCTACACAGCATCCAGAGCCTTAAGGAACTCCGGGCGGATCTCATCGACCCCCGGGGCCTTGCCACCGAGGAGCTTTTTAACTACCTCAGCAACCTCAGCCCCAGAAATAGGAGAGCCCACCACAGATTCCCCAGGCACTGCTTCCTCATAGGAAGACGTGTTGGTGGGATTGAGGAGGTCTTCGAAGTATTCCCTCCACCGATCCACAACATCCGCAGTCGAGGTCAGCAGAACACCATCCTCACCATACACGGTGTTGATAGTGCACTGCTTCCCCTTCCTAAGGCGGCGGATGGTGGTCCAGAATCGCTTCGAAGCCGTCCGGAAGTCGTTTTCCATGGCTTCCCCGAACTCCTCCCATGTCCGAGTTTTTGCCTCCGCGACCGCTGAAGCCGCACACCGCTTGGCCTGTCTGTACCTGTCCGCTCCCTCAGGAGTCCTATGAGCCAAAAGAACCCGATAGGACTCCTTCTTCAGCTTGACGGCATCCCTCACCGCCGGTGTCCACCAACGGGTTCTAGGATTACCGCCACGACAGGCACCAACTACCTTGCGGCCACAGCTCCAATCAGCCGCCTCGACAATAGAGGTGCGAACATGGTCCACTCGGACTCAATGTCCAGCACCTCCCTCGTGACATGTTCAAAGTTCTTCCGGAGGTGGGAATTGAAACTCTCTGACAAGAGACTCTGCCAGACGTTCCCAGCAAACCCTCACAATGCGTTTGGGCCTGCCAGGTCTGTCCGGCATCCTCCCCCACCATCGCAGCCAACTCACCACCAGGTGGTGATCGGTAGAAAGCTCCGCCCCTCTCTTCACCTGAGTGTCCAAAACATGAGGCCGCAAATCCGATGACACAACTACAAAGTCGATCATGGAACTGCGGCCTAGGGTATCCTGGTGCCAAGTGCACATATGGGCACCCTTATGCTTGAACATGGTGTTCATTATAGACAATCCGTGACGGGCACAAAAGTCCAATAACAAAACACCACTCGGGTTCAGATCCGGGCGGCCATTCTTCCCAATCACGCCTCTCCAGGTTTCACTGTCGTTGCCAATATGAGCGTTGAAGTCCCCCAGTAGAACGAGGGAATCACCCGGGGGGCGCACCCTCAAGTACTCCCTCGAGTGAATCCAAAAAGGGTGGGTAATCTGAGCTGCTGTTTGGCTCGTAAGCGCAAACAACAGTCAGGACCCGTCCCCCCACCCGAAGGCGGAGGGAAGCTACCCTCTCGTCCACCAGATTGAACTCCAACATGCAGGCTCTGAGCCGGGGGGGCAACAAGAATTGCCACCCCAGCCCGTCGCCTCTCACTGCCGGCAACGCCAGAGTGGAAGAGAGTCCAGCTCCTCTCGAGAGAACTGGTTCCAGAGCCCTTGCTGTGCGTCGAAGTGAGTCCGACTATATCTAGCCGGAACTTCTCCACCTCGCGCAGTAGTTCAGGCTCCTTCCCCCCCAGCGAGGTGACGTTCCACGTCCCAAGAGCTAACTTCTGTAGCCGAGGATCGGACCGCCAAGTGCCCTGCCTTTGGCTTCCGCCCAGCTCACATTGCGCCCGACCTCTATGGCCCCTGCTATGGGTGGGGAGCCCTTTGGAGGGGGGACCCACGTTGCCTCTTCGGGCTGTGGGAAAGGCCCGGCCACCAGGCGCTCGCCATCGTGCCCCAACTTCGGGCCTGGCTCCAGAGGGGGGCCCCGGTGACCCGCGTCCGGGCGAGGGAAATCTGAGTCTCAGTTCTTGTATTTCCATAGAAGTCTTCGAGCTGCTCTTTGTCTGATCCCTCACCTAGGACCTGTTTGTCTTGGGAGACCCTACCAGAGGGCATTGAAGCCCCCGGACAACATAGCTCCTAGGATCATTGGGACACGCAAACTCCTCTACCACGGTAAGGTGGCAGCTCAGAGAGGAGGCTATTTTCATTCGCACTTAAATTTCATTGACAGTTTATTTAAGAGACATATATATTATTATTTATTATTAACACCGTTAGACTTTATTTATTTTGGCACTGCGTAATTGCATATAAACTATTATTTCATCAGTTTTTAGGAGTTCTTTTTTTTCAGTACATTTGATTAGTATTTATTTTTGTAATCAGCCTGACCTAAGCCTTAATAAAATGAACACTTGGTTTCATATCATTTTACAAGGTTTATCCTGTAAAACTTTAAGTATGTTAGACATAATAATTGAATACGATTAAAGCCAATATTGAAATTCCTAATTCAGGGTTAATATTTGAGTGGGCCCCAGGCCCTTCTGTATTGGATAATTTGGGCCCCCACGGTCAAAAAGCTTAAGAACCCCTGGTCTATTCGATTGATCGGATAAAACCCACTTTATAGTCTCATGCATATTTTAGCCAAAATAGTTTAAATAAACAGCAATTTTTCTGCATGCTATAACCTTCATTGTTTTCTAATAAATGCACCATGCATTTATTAGAAAAATGATAATCCGATCTAATTAACATTAGATTGGATTGTTGCAATTATGCTTTGATTGTCAAAGATCATTTGTAATGTAATCTGTGATATTTCTACCTGAATAAATGCTTCTGATATTGTGCACAATACATGCGGTAAAGTTAATGGTATTCGTATCCCTGCATGATAATGTTTTAACCTTCTCTATTTGATTAATAAAAAGTAATACTCAGTCTGGTAAGCATTCTGTAATTGCGGACTACTAATCAGAACAGAATCCATCTATTTTCTACCGCTTGGCCCTCTCGGGGTCGCGGGGCTGCTGGAGCCTATCCCAGCTGCATTCGGGCGGAAGGCGGTGTACACCCTGGACAAGTGGCCACCTCATCGCAGGGCCAACACAGATAGACAGTATGTTATAAAAGAATATACAATAAATTTGCCAAAGAAACCTTTTTTTAGGTAGAAAATCACACATTACATTGCATAACATCTTGGACAAAGTGGGATCTTAATGTAAGACGAGTTTTCGTTGTTTTGGTGGTTAGACCGGATACACCCTGCCTACCGCCTGAATGCAGCTGAGGCTCCAGCACCCCCGCGACCCCGAAAGGGACAAGCGGTAGAAAATGGATGGATGGATGGATGGATGATGTGTAGCGCTATCATTGTGAAGCCGGAAGTATGTGATTGGTATGAGAAGTGTCTGGACATGTTTTGACGAAAATCTCCGGTAAAAGTGACTCTAGACTTCCTCTCGATTGTCTGTTTTTGAGCTTGTGGCTCAACAGTAACTGGACCCCATGCTACGGAACGGGCCGAGGGTCAAAAAGGAGTCAGGACGAATGCGTGTTAATCACGCCTTTAAAACGTTGACAACCCAAGTTTTTAACAAAAGTACATGTGGTGCTGCCTCTGCCATTACTGCATGCTGGTGTGCTGTATGTCTTTAGGACTCCCATCAACAGAAACTTCAGACTCTACTCCGGGAACTTGAAGAGTCTCATTTTCATCGTGAAGCTCTCACCACAGAAGTAGACGCCATCAAGCTGAAGGAAAAGGACATGGTAAAAACCAATATATCCACTTATATCGTTTTATTCCTCCCTCGGACCATATGTGCCGAATGTGTGCATGCCTGTGCAGGATGTGAGGCTGCGGCGTGCAGACGAGGAGCTGGCACTGAGGGAGACGTGCTGGCAGCTGTCGGAGGCCAAGTTCCAGAAAATGATCACTTCTTTAGAGCAGAAGTTGGAGCTGGAACAGGACCGTCACAACAAAGAAGTAAACTGAACTCAAATATGTTGTTACCTTCGAAGTAAGGCCATGTCCACACGAACACAGATACTTAATAAACGCATACTTATCTCTGCGTTTAGGCCTCTTGTCCACACGCAGTCGCATACTTTTGTCTTTAAAAGCGCAGACTTTTACAAACGCTGGCCAAAGTGTAGAGTTCCAAAACTCTCCGCTTAGCGTATGCGTGTACACTGCACAAACGGAGACTTGTGACGACGTCACGGTTGTGCGCTGTCATTTCCAAGCTCAACACTGCCTTGCTGGCTTTAAACACATTATAAGATGACTTACTGTATGTTTGAACGTAAACATTAGGCTATTTTCACTCAACATTAATAAAAAAGACATCAAAATGGGCTTTGTGACACTCCCGCCGGCGCTAATGACAGTCAGCTGTTTTGGATACGATCACTGTGGAACCTCCACCTGATGGAACAACTTTGACAAGCAAGACTTTTTGCTCTGTGCCATAAGAAAGATGCAACTTTATCTTATGTTTTTAGTCCTTGTTTAACGACAAATCATGAAGTTTACTTACGTGTCTAGCTTCCATTTTTGTAGATGACAGTGCTCGCCCTAAAAAAGCGACCAAGCAACTAAAAAAAAAGACATAATGCGGCGTCCTCCTTGCAGTGTGTACTGATGTTAAAGATAATATACACTTCATTACACATGTACACTACCGTTCAAAAGTTTGGGGTCACATTGAAATGTCCTTATTTTTGAAGGAAAAGCACTGTACTTTTCAATGAAGATAACTTTAAACTACCGGTAGTCTTAACTTTAAAGAAATACACTCTATACATTGCTAATGTGGTAAATGACTATTCTAGCTGCAAATGTCTGGTTTTTGGTGCAATATCTACATAGGTGTATAGAGGCCCATTTCCAGCAACTATCACTCCAGTGTTCTAATGGTACAATGTGTTTGCTCATTGGCTCAGAAGGCTAATTGATAATTAGAAAACCCTTGTGCAATCATGTTCACACATCTGAAAACAGTTTAGCTCGTTACAGAAGCTACAAAACTGACCTTCCTTTGAGCAGATTGAGTTTCTGGAGCATCACATTTGTGGGGTCAATTAAACGCTCAAAATGGCCAGAAAAAGAGAACTTTCATCTGAAACTCGACAGTCTAGTCTTGTTCTTAGAAATGAAGGCTATTCCACAAAATTGTTTGGGTGACCCCAAACTTTTGAACGGTAGTGTACCATATCACTATATCCATGATTAAATGCTTTATAATTCCCTTAATCATGCAAAATGGTTTCCTTGGCTCGTTAGTGCGTGTTGATTTTATAAATAATGTACACTTCACTGCACATGTAATACATCACCATGTTGCTGAACACGTTATAATTCTATGAGTGTTGGGTTTCAGCAGCACAGGCGTGCATTCACTCTTTAATAATGTTACCAGGGCTCTGTGTAATTGCAGGCTGGTTTTAAAGGTAATGAACATGTCATTGTATGTCTTAAAGTCGATCAAAGTAAACATAACGATAATGCCACCAAGTCAGCTATTGCTGCTTTGTTCAGGATTCCGATTGGACAAAATGTGCATGACAGCAGGTGCATGCGTTTGTGTGTGGACATAGACAGTTTTGAAACTACACTTGTGTGGATGGAGATTGTTTGAACCCCTAAATATGTGTTTTGAAACTCTCCGTGCCTCAGAATGGTGCTTCTTCACTGAGATGTTCGAAGCTGGTTTGAACACTGTTGACGTGATGACATGTTCAGCTCTTAATTAATTCTTTCCCTACGCCAGAGATATTCAACTAAATTGTTTTGAGGGCTAGAAAGCTAAGGAGAAGTGTGGGGCACAAGTAAAGCGTAATTAAAAACAAAAACTTAGTAATAAATGCTACATATTTCATAATAATATGTACAGATGTGGAAAAAAAACAAAAAGCACTAACATTCGTATTGCACACCAAGAAAAAAGATCACGGTCATCACATAAATGTGACGTAAAGTGTTATGGCTTCTGGTAAAAAGGACCTGCGGCACTGTGGATCGTAACACTTTTTAAGGACCTTCTACAAAAATGTTAGTCAAAGGTCATCTCTATGACAGTACTCTAGTGTTTTCAGAATCTGCTGCAAAAACGTCAGTCTCTCACAAGTTTTTGAACTAAACTCGCAGGCCACCAGTTGACTATCCCAAATTGTGAAAAAGAGAGGACCTAAAATGGAACCTTGAGGAACCCCGCTAGTATAACTAAAGAAGTTGAAGAAATTACTACTGACTGCCTTTGAAGTAAACATGCTACAGCAACACCTTAGTTACATAAATCGCATTACCAAAAATAACTGCCAAAATGGAGAGGACTTAAAGGGGTGCTTTGAGGAGCACCTCAGTTATGTAAATGACATGTTTGGACCCCAGTGTTCTATGTTTGTTAGCAAGGTTCAAATGTCAATGCAAGGATCTGCCAATGTGTTTACAGTGGTCCAAGTACTCGAGTGATTTTAGGAATTTGCTGCAAAAATGTTTGTCTGCCAAGTTTTGAACTGAATCGGCGGCCAGTGTGGTGTCGTTCCCGGGCCGGATTTGGCCACCGGGCCACCAATTGAACAGCTCTGCTCTACGCTATCTGCTTTTGGGTTTTTCCATGCTTGTTCCCTATTATTATTTCCCTATCAGAATCAGAATTAGCTTTATTGGTGAAGTATGTTTTACACACAAGGAATTCGATTTACCAGCCGTGGCTCGGATGGTAAAGCTGCCGTGCCAGCAACATGAGGGTTCCAGGTTCGATCCCCGGCTTCCGCCCTCCTAGTCACGTCCGTTGTGTTCTTGAGCAAGACACTTCACCCTTGCTCCTGATGGGTCGTGGTTAGGGCCTTGCATGGCAGCTCCCGCTATCAGTGTGTGAATGTGTTAATAGTGTCAAAGCGCTTCAAGTACCTTGATTGTAGAAAAGCGCTACCAATGGAAAAAGTAAGGAAAAACGCGACAACTAAGTTTTTCTATTCAACACTAACCTCAGCTGAGCCACAAACACGTCTTTCTCTTAGACTTTGGCTGGTGTTTGGATTTTCTCACACTTGAAACTGGATTCCAGTTACATAAGGATGTAACAATGTCAAAATCTCACAGTACGATTTTATCAGAGTATTAAGGCCACGGTACAATATTATTGTGGAATTGTCCAAAAAACAGACTTTGTAAAAATGCCATAGTGTGTAAAATGAAATGCCAGGAATATTTAGGATAAACACACTTACTGGAGTTGAACACAGACATAATGCTGAAATGTTCTAATCATATTTATTACTACAAACTTGTATTTTTAAGTGCAAAGAATTGTGCGGGAACATCCATTGTTTCAAGTAAATATCTGAAAATTTGATGTTTAATAATGTAAATACCTTAACAATTGATGTTTAGCTTCGCTACAGAGGTTATGTTTTCGCCAGGGTTTGTTTGTCTATTTGTTAGCAACATAACTCAAAATGTTACAGACAGATTTTGATGAAATGTTCAGAAAATGTCCAAAAAAACAATTCTACTCTGGTTACACTTTTCCCGTATGCTTCCTTCTTTTCTCCCCTTTCTGCGTTCCACGCCCCCATCTTCCGGTCCCGTGCTGTGCAGAGGATTATGGGAGAAGTAGTTTATTTTTAGACCGACCAATGCAAAAGCGCCAAGAAAAAAACGACACTTAATATGTTTCAATCAAACTGTTGGACATCACGGCATTATTGTGATGATTTTAAAAGGGAATTTTTTTTTTCCGTATTTACAATACCGTTACATCTCTACGGTATAAATTAATCTGTGTTGCGTTTCCTTTTTGCTCAGCTGGAGTCCCTGCAGCAGACCCGAGGTCAGCTCCTAAAAGTGTCCACAACCATGCGCACCTCCCAGGAGCAGCTCACCTCCAAACTGGAGCAGTGTCAAACCCAGCTGGCGCGAACAAATGCTGAGTTGGACCGCACCAAGACCAAGGCAAGTCATATCCAGAGCCAGTTAGAGCAGAGCCAGAACCTCTTCGTTCAGACTGAGTCCCAGCTGGAGGAGAGCAAGGTTTTGTACGAGCAGGTCAAAGCTGACAACTGTCGGCTTCAAGTACAGCTGGAGCAGCTTGGTGCTCAGTTAAAGCAAGCCAGGTTTCCATCGGCTCAGCTCCAGACTCAACCTGACTCCACCTTAAAGACCTCCAATGGGTCCTTGCTCATCAAAGTAATGCTCTTTCTTTAGTGGCTGAGGATTTTTTTAATGCCAAAAGCTCATTCGGGTTCTTATCTCTCTGCAGGAGTCTGAGGTCACGCGTCTCCAAGCGAGAACCTTTGGTCTGCGGCGAGGAACTGGACGTAGGAATCCAACTCAGGACTCTTCAGCGTCTCGCTCTCTTCCTTCCTCTCCAAAGACCCTTCCAGCAACCGTCCAGCCACCATCACACGCTCACCGGGCCCCGCTCCCCTCCAACGCACATTCACCCCAAGATGATCGCTGTAGCAGCGATCTGTCCATGGATCTCCCTCCCAGTCTGAAGGCCGCAGTGAAGCAGGCACTGACTGAGCAGCCCTTGGAGTCGTCCTGCTCAGACACAATAGACCACAGCTGGCAGAGCTTCGGCAGCACTGAGCCCCGGTCTAGCTCTGAGCTCTCCTTCGACCCTCTTACCTACAAGGGGGACAAAATTAGCGCAAATCACACCCTGGAACAGGAGGGAAACCAAGACTTCACTCCTGTTGACCCTCAGAGCTCCTTAATGGAAACAATGAGGTTTGTTCAACAGACGTTAGCATATAGGGGCGGCATGACGTAGTGGGTAGAGCAACCGTGCCAGAAACCTGAGGGTTGCAGGTTCGCTCCCCGCCTCTTACCATCCAAAAAAAAATAAATCGCTGCCGTTGTGTCCTTGGGCGGGACACTTCACCCTTGCCCCCGGTGCCACTCACACCGGTGAATTGAATGATGAATGATAGGTGGTGGTCGGAGGGGCCGTTGGCGCAAATTGCAGCCACGTTTCCGTCAGTCTACCCCAGGGCAGCTGTGGCTATGAAAGTAGCTTACCACCACCAGGTCTGAATGAATGATGGGTTCTACATGTAAAGCGACTTTGGGTACTTAGAAAAGCGCTATATAAATCCCAGGTATTATATCAAGAGGATCAGTCCTTGTGGAGCTCTGCCCAGTCATCGCAGAGTAGACTCTACCTCAGGGTCAGGGCGACGTCTTAAAAGTGGGAACTTTTTTAGAAATAATTTTAAAGACTTTAGTAGTACGACTGCATTGGACGCAAAGCTGTGCAATGCATTTTAAAGCACACAAAGCACCTGTTAGTGGAAAACACTCATTACCAAACAAGATGTAAAGGAACAGAATAACACGGACAGTAAAGTTCCTCTCAGGTTTCAGTCAAATAAAACAAATATAAACAGTATTATGTACAGATAGTATTTACACAAATGGCAGTTGTACTGGAAACATTGTTAGAATGAACTGGAACAGAGATGGTAACCCTCTCCAAGGTCCATCAACCATGTTCTTCTGGAAGAATGGATACTCCCAACAACATGTAGAACACCTTCCCACAAAGGACAGTGTGAGATTTGTCAGAAAAGTTCCAGGACTGTTGATATGTTTGCTGTCATCATCCACTACAAGATCTTGACGATCGATCAAGCGATACTGCAGCCTTTGCTTCGTTCAGTGCATGGAGCGAGGCGAGAGTTGTGGCAGCACGACTCGCGGCTCACCCAACCGTAACACGCCTGCTCAGAAAGCATCCGACGGTTCCTGGCTGAGAAGAACATGCAACCTACCACAGTCCAGGTACTTTTCTGACACCTCACACTTTCTTTCAGCTATTCCAAAACTTTGGTGTGTACAATTTGTAATTCCATGCAGCTCGAATGTAGAATATAGTTTAGAGCAATGTTGAAGTACATGCCAGTTCAATTGGTGCAGCTTATGGACACAAAGGAAGTTTCTGTCATTGTTTACCCAGGGAAAACTTGACTAGAGGACTACACAGAAAGTTGTAGCACACTTCAGCACTTTTTAATCACCAACCTGTGACCTGCTGAAAATGGGTAAAGAGTCAAGATAAAAATAAAAAAAACACTCATAAAATATGTCTATGAATGTTCATCAGGTCATTGTCATCTCAGGGCATTCAATCCATTGCAACTGGACTGTTTGGTGGTTCTTAGACGACGTTTCGCCTCTTATCCGAGTAGACTTCCTAAAAATAACTAAAATAACGTCAACAACTCACGATTCGATTCCAAGTCTTGGGGTGAGTCTTTATTCAACGCGATTCTGGATTCAAACTGATTGTCTCAACATTATTTGGTATATAAACTCTCATTAAACCCTTGTAAACATCAGTTACAGGTTACAAAAGCCCTTCTTAGCTCCTGACTTGTGACATATTTGCTCATCGAGTGAGCATAGAGATTGCATAAAAAACGTTTTTTTAATAATCGATTCTTGAACATTTCTAACCGATTTTAACAATCGTAGTAAATTGTGAAACAATTTTTTTCCGGCACCTCGAATAAATACACACAGCTCAAAAATAAATACTGGATGAAACCTAAAACATACACAGAATGACAAAGTTAAAAACGGGGAGAAGGCTTTTGACACCACCTGTTGGGTTTGCATGTATAAATCCAGTGGTGTGCCGTCAGGGCCAGCAAGGCCTTCTCTGCTGGCCTAACATAACCAGAAATCATGATCATAATTAAAGACAAAAGTAATTTTTAATTTACTTTCCCTAAATATCTAAAAGTATTCATATTCTCTTCATGTCATATTATGCTCCTTCCAGTGCTGTTGCTTTTAGGTTAGGGTTTTTATCCAATAAAAATTCAGCAAGCTTATGTTGCCATGCTGTACCAAATCTGCCCAGGGCCTTCAGAACCAACAGTGCGGGCGTCTGTGCGCTGTAAGTGAACGGGCACATACAGTTGATAGATAATTGCGATAGCCAATCAGATCACAAGTTGTTGTCAGTAAGGCCTTCTAGCTGGCCTCACGTTGAACGTGACATTTACGCTTCCTGTGATTGGATACTCACTGGTTTGAGCCGCAGTGGTGTTATGCAGATCAGCAGAGCCACACCCGGGACCGTTAATTACATTTAATATAGCTACTTTTTGAACCCACCAAGAAGGAGAACAAAACGTTGATTAGGTGGGAGACATCTATTTCCAAGGCCATTTTCAAGAATGATATTTAAAAAGAAACTGCATCTTGTGAGACGCTAGCTCAGCTGTCCCGGCGATGAAATGGGAAAATGCCCACCACTTCCACTTGAATCAACCGACTACGAGCGGTACCAATGGCTTATCAATGTTGAATGGGTGCTACAGATTGTCAAATATTGTTTTTCTTTATTTTTTCACGTTTAATGTTTTTTACAGTTTTAATTTTGACAGTACCACATAGGATATATTTTAATTGCTGATGCAGGTTTATTGATTTTTAAATGCACCAGAAAATAGCCTATATTGTACACTGATGAGGTGATTCAATGCTCAGTAGTGCGTAAATGTGTTTCTGTATAGTATTTCTCCAGCAATGGTCATAAATGATGGTATTTTGAGAGGTAATCATTGAAGTCGGATATCACTGAAGGCCTAGGTGGGAAACGCACGGCCCGCCACTGTGTAAATCTATGAATAATATATTAAAACATCAAACTAGTAAAATAGCGTCATCTCATACTTGTTAGAAAAAAGCCCACTGCAAAATCTGATTCTAAAGAAGGGATCTATATTTACTGAACATATGTAAAAACGCAGCGTTGTTCTTTAATGCACTCACATACATATTTAGTGGGGAAGGGGCCTCATATTTATATTATAATTAGGTTAATTAGAGCAGTTTGAGGCCCCACCACCCACTCATATGTGATGCATTTCACTGCAACTGACAAGTCTGCCACGTCAGAGAGGCAAAGATATTCTCTTTACAATTCTTGTTATTGCTCCAAAGTGTTTAGTTGTCCATGTAAACACGCACTATGTTACAGCCGGTGAGCTAATGTTTGCAAAGGCACATGAGTGTATCGTGTAAAATGTCTTTAAGCAATATTTGTACACATTTTTTCACATTTTGAATACTTCAAGGACATGTCATTCGTGTGTTAGAGTTCTTCTCCAGGCCAATTCCAATCTGCTGGCAATACTCTTCCCTAAAGTTATTGTGCCAATGGGGGGAGTGAGGGGGCCCAGTTGCCATAGCGACGGTCCTTTCCCATCCGCGCAAGGAATTTTTGGTTCAGGATCCACAAAGAAGGTCGCAATAAAAGTTGATGCTGCGCCAAACTGGTTCCCATTTGGAGAACATAACAAGAAAGGGATATAAGGCACTATAGAAATAAATCTTTTTTAACTTGTAGACCAACTCTCCTCCACATATTTGACCCCCTCAGGGTTATCAGGTCAGGGGCCCACCAATGAATGAACGACAGTGCTTCTGTTCAAAGCTTTTTTATAACATTGTATTTAACGCTCAGTAAGCTGCCGTGCATTTACTACTGCAGGAGTTTGAGCGCGTGGCTCATGTTTGCATTGTTTGTTTATGGACGGTAAAGACGTGTTCGTGTGCGAGAGCGTTGCCATTGGAGACAGCAAGCCGGCCTGCTCTGCTTCTGAGCTCAAACCTGCAACATAACAGCTTGCATGACTAACTTCACTCTGCTAATTCCGCACATGTGTGTCTGTCTGAAGTTAAAGTGCCTTTTTGAGGATGTGGTTGATGTCTGTGGCTTGTTGCGTGCAGCATGCTTTGTCCTGCATACAACTTCCTATGTTCAGAGTCATTTTAGTTACAGGTTTGGCTTTGGTTTAGAAAGTACAACTTCCCCTTTAAATAGCAGTCTTCCAACCTTTTTACAAGAACATCGTGCCTATTTTTCTATCAGTAATAAGCTTTTTTTATGCGTACTAATACCCACTGAGAATAAATCATGAATAATAAAAGAATAAATACATATATTGATGTGTACAAAAACTAAGGATAAATGGGTTAGTAGATTAATACGTTTTGTGTGAACACTTGACTTAATTGATTTGTTGTTGTTTTTTTCAAAACAATATACATAAAATGCATACCAACAAAAATGCACATGTATTGATGTGTACAAATACCTACTTAGAATAAATCAATTAATCAGGAGGGAAGAAAAGTACAAAAACAATTTTTGTGAAGGCATTTGCTTTTTTTCCCTCCTTTTTTTTTTTTACAAACTATATACAGTATATGATATGCATACCCACAAAAATGCATACCGTATGTATTGATGTGTACGAATACCTACTAAACATAAATAAGTGAATTTATTATGGGCCAAAAACCTACAAAAATATTTTTTTGTGAGAGCATTTGTCTTATGTCAATTCATTTTTTTAAAGAATATATGTAACATTTACCCACAAAAATACATAAATATTAGAAAATATAAGGAAGCATTTTTTTATTAAAAAAAAAAAAGCATTATTTTGAGAAAAAAATATTCTAATTTATTATTGATTGTTTTGTTTTTGAAGAAAGAAAACTTAACTTCCTGGTAGAAGAGCATTATATATAGGGATTTACAATAGATACAGTACAAATATCAATCAAAGTGTAGGCCTCAATCACAAATGTCTCAAAGGGCTGCACAAGCCATAACGACATCCTGGGCAAGAAAAAACTCGAGAAACCTTGGAATTTACCGGGTGACCGGTGCAAATTGACATTTATAAGACAAAAATAACAAGAAAACCGTGTAGATATATAACATGGTACATTTGAACAGGATGGAGAAGAAAGTATTATACTGTATGTATAGAGAAAAACAAGTTTTTTTAATTGATGTTTCTCCTGCATTGTTGTGTCCTTTTGTTTTACTTTTTTGGTTAATATCTTGTGTGTGTGTGACCACCTTGGACTATCAGAGTAAATAGGTTTGGATTTGCAAGTCTTCCCCCTCCTGGTGTGGTCTTCTTCCAAGACTAGAGAGACCAGTGTCACCAGTGGCATGTTTGAAAAAGACAAGCACCGTCCCAACAGCGCTGTAGAAGTGGCACAAAAGTCACAGCTGCAGGCATTATTTGCAGGAGCTCAAGCAGCTGACAAGTGGCTCCCAGTGTTGATATAATCAAACTTGAGGCTTGTGGATAGTTCTTACAGTGAGGCATTTTATTCATAGCATTTGTCCAGGTGGAAGGGGGTGTGTTCAGGTTGAGGACTGTTCAACTGATGATCTGCCTTTGGTGCCATGGCGACTCTTTGACAGCCACTTAATTACTTTAAGGGGGACAGATGGTCGGCAAGCAGCTGTGCAATCCTTACCTGCGTGACCACAGCTTCAGTATTGCTGTTGACACGCAAGTCAAACATGGAGGGTCAACACTAAGCACCTTATTCAAACTGGAGTTTGAACACATTTGATGGCCTCAAGGTAGAGCAAGCTGAGCAGAAAAAACCTGTCTGATCGTACCACAAGTCTTGTTACTGGTACATCACAGGTGTCAAGCTCAAGACCCAGGGGCCAGATCTGGCCCGCCATATCATTTTATATAGCCTGCCAAGTCTGGAATTATTAGTACTTTGTATTTTCTCACTAACTGTATTTAGTCTTTCCATTTTGACAGAAAATAATACACATAATCTACTGCATGCAATTTCAAATAAAAAAAAATTAGAGATGTCCGATAATATCGGACTGCCGATAATATTGGCCGGTAAATGCTTTAAAATGTAATATCGGAAATTATCGGTTTCAAAAAGTAAAATGTATGACTTTTTAAAACGCCGCTGTACGGAGTGGTACATGGACGTCGGGAGAAGTACAGAGCGTCAATAAACCTTAAAGGCACTGCCTTTGCGTGCCGGCCCAATCACATAATATCTACGGCTTTTCACACACACAAGTGAATGCAAAACATACTTGGTCAACAGCCATACAGGTCACACTGAGGGTGTGACCTGTACCACTTTAACACTGTTACAAATATGCGCCACACTGTGAACCCACACCAAACAAGAATGACAAACACATTTCGGGAGAACATCCGCACCGTAACACAACATAAACACAACAGAACAAATACCCAGAACCCCTTGCAGCACTAACTTTTTCGGGAGTTGGTTTTTTTTTGTCATAAAGAAACGGCGGATGGCGTGGCGAAGTTGGTAGAGTGGCCGGGCCAGCAATCGGAGGGTTGCTGGTTACTGGGGTTCAATCCCCACCTTCTACCATCCTAGTCACGTCCGTTGTGTCCTTGGGCAAGACACTTCACCCTTGCTCCTGATGGCTGCTGGTTAGCGCCTTGCATGGCAGCTCCCGCCATTAGTGTGTGAATGTGTGTGTGAATGGGTGAATGTGGAAATACTGTCAAAGCGCTTTGAGTACCTTGAAGGTAGAAAAGCGCTATACAAGTATAACCCATTTATTATTTATTTATAAATACAATCATGTGTGCTTACGGACTGTATCCCTGCAGACTGTATTGATCTGTATTGATATATAATGTAGGAACCAGAAATATTAATAACAGTAAGAAACAACCCTTTTGTGCGAATGAGTGTGAATGAGGAGGGAGGTTTTTTGGGTTGGTGCACTAATTGTAAGTGTATCTTGTGTTTTTTATGTTGATTTAACAAAAAAAAACAAAAAATTAAATTTCTTGTGCGGCCCAGTACCAATCGATCCACGGACCGGTACTGGGCCGCGGCCCGGTGGTTGGGGACCACTGCTTTAGACCAGTGTTTTTCAACCTTTTCTGAGCCAAAGCACATTTTTATCATTGAAAAAATCCCGAGGCCCACCACCAGCAGAAAACAAAAAAAATAAAACTCAGCAGCCGATATTGACAATAAAAAGTCATTCTCACAATTGTTGGATATGAATTCTAACCATAACCAAGCATGCATCACTATAGCTCTTGTCTCAAAGTAGGTGTACTGTCATGACCTGTCACATCACGCTGTGACTTATTTTGAGTTTTTTTGTGTTTTCCTGTGTGTAGTGTTATAGTTCTTTTCTTGCGCTCCTATTTTGTTGTTGATTGTCATGTCATGTACGGATGTACTTTGTGTACTATGCTCCACACGCTGTAAGTCTTTGCTGTCGTCCAGCATTCTGTTTTTGTTTACTTTGCAGCCAGTTCAGTTTTAGTTTTGCATAGCCATCCCTAAGGTTCAATGCCTTTTCTTAGCGGCACTCGCCTTTTGTTTATTTTTGGTTTAAGCATTAGATACCTTTTTACCTGCAAACCATTGTCGTTGTTCCCGACATTTACAAAGCAATAGCTACCTGCTGCCACCCGCTGATATGGAAGAGTATTACACGGTTACTCTGCCGATCTCTGGACAGCACAGACACTCAACAACAGCACATTTGTGGATTATAACTACTGGTTTGCAAAAAAATATTTTTAACCCAATTAGGTAAAATTACATAAACTCCCACGGCACACCAAACAATATCTCACGGCACACTAGTGTTCCGCGGCACAGTAGTTGAAAAACACTGGTTTAGACCACATATTTAAACACCTGGAAACGATACGCGTCAATCAATTACCTTATCTTTTCCTCCTAAATGTTTTGTTTTTTTCCACTTTGACAGAAAAAAAAAATGTACTGCATGAAATTGCACTTTATTTCTACTTTAACTGTATCCAATATTGCAACAAATATCGTACTTTACAAACAAATTAGTCCATAAAAATAACAATAATAATTTAAAAAAAAAAATCTTCTTGAGTTAGGATTTTAAAGCAAGTTTTCCATCAAATTATACGCTGTAAAAATGACACTTGATTTTATGGTAACATTTACAGTAGTTTTTACAGAATGAACTGTAAATTGAAAAAACTCCATTGTTTTTAGTGGTTAAATCCTGTCAACTGAGCTGCCAGTTTTTTTTTACCGTAAAATCTATGTTTGTTGTTTTTATGGTGTATTACTGTAAATGGAAAAACTACCGCATTTTTTACAGTTAAAAAAACTGTATGCTCAGTTGCCAGAATTGTAAAAAATGTGTTACGGTTTTTCCGTTTACAGTAATATGTTGAAAAAACACGGTACATTTTTTTTTCCTGTAAAATCTACAAGTTTTGTTTTTACATTGTATGTAAAAAATATGTATAATAATCAAATGCATAGGCAAATATATATATATTATTCTCTGTTACAAGCGGCCCTCTGATGGCAGTCATAACTGCAATGTGGCCCTCAATAAAAACAGGTTTAACACACCTGGTTTGGACTATTATTAGCCAGCCAACCATACCTGTTAATTGTTAGCCTGATGATATAACAAGATCGTCACACTCCCTTTGCTTGCTCTCAACAAAGACAAACATTTCCCTTCCCGCTCCCTTATCTTTCTCCTGCTTCCTTTGCTTCTTCGTCTCGTCTCGTCCTGTTTCAACTTTGTTTGGAGCCTCTCCCCGCACTGTTCCCCAAATCTAAATTATGGAATTAATTGACTTGTCTCTTAACACAACTGACAAGCTTTTCACTATAAGAAGTTCGGGTTCAAGAGAAACGTTTGCTGCGGGACACACGATGGACGCCTGGGAGGAATGGAGGGTCGTGTGCCTTGCGGTTCTTTCCGTTGATCAAAGGTTACCTATTCGGAACTATGATAACAGGGCATTCAGCGTTGCCATGGTACTTTTTCAGTGCAAGAAAGCATCTGGAGTACCTGCAGAAAACCCACACAAGCACGGGCAAAACATGCAAACTCCACATAAAAACGGAGAGCCTCAAACCTGTAGTGCATCGGGAAAGTGTTCACGGCACTTCACTTTTTCCACATTTTGTTATCTTACAGCCTTATTCCAAATGCAATACATTCATTTTTGTCCTCAAAATTCTACAGATAATGACAATGTGAAAGTTAAGCTTGGCACACCTATCGTTGGGATCTTTCAACCATTCCTCTTTGCAGCACCTCTCAAGCTCCATCAGGTTGGATAGTAAGGTTTTCATCCAGGATGTCTCTGTACATTG
Source organism: Entelurus aequoreus (assembly GCF_033978785.1). Taxonomy (NCBI): domain Eukaryota; kingdom Metazoa; phylum Chordata; class Actinopteri; order Syngnathiformes; family Syngnathidae; genus Entelurus; species Entelurus aequoreus. The sequence goes on along the minus strand of NC_084746.1, from coordinate 18,054,073 downwards.
CTGCATTCATCTTTCTCTCTATCCCGACTAGTCTCCCAGTTCCTGTTGCCTGAAAAGCATCCCCACAGCATGATACTGCCACCCCCATGCTTCACTGTAGGGATGGTATTGGCCTGGTGATAAGCGGTGCCTGGTTTCCTCCACACATTCACGCCAAAGACTTCAACCTTTGTCTCATCAGACCAGATCATTTAGTTTTTCATGGTCTGAGAGTCTTTCAGGTGCATTTTGGCAAACTTTTGACTAAGAAATGGCTTCCGTCTGGTCACTCTACCGTACAGGCCTGATTGGTGGATTGTCCTTCTGGAAGGTTCTCCTCTCCCCACAGACGAATGTTGTAGCTCTGACAGAGTGACCATGGTCTTGGTCACCTCCCTGAGTAGTAATAGTAGTAGTAGTAGTACTTTCAGAAACATCCAAGAAAAAGAAAATCCAGCTGATAGTCAAGCGCAGCAAGAGCAGAGGCGGAGGACAGGTCATGTTTGAGGTCAATGTTTGCTTTTGCAATAGTAATTTGATATTTTACAACACCTATTGAATTATTGTGGCCTCAATAATTCCCTAAGTAGTTTATTTAGTTTAGTCTTTATATGATAGGACAATGCACAGAAACATTAAGTTCAAAGACAGATATCTTCTGTACCAGATTATATCTAAATAGCTACTTTCCATCTGCAGTCCCTGGCTACCTAAATTAAAGGAATACAAAAATCATGCAATAAAATTATGACACTAATTAATCATAGTTAATAATGTATATATTTTAATAATAATGAATAATTAATCAATAATCTTACTATAGCATGTAATCAAATTAAGAAAAGTCATAAAATGCGGAAGAAGATAAATAGATTGATGGATCATTCACTCATATGATTTCTGAACATAAACTTTGTCTATCTTCTCATAAACACACACATTTTGGACAATTTCCCAACTTTTACAAATTAGCACGGATGTGAGAGAAAGCGTGAAGGGGGGGGATGCGGGAGTGTGGGAGTAATGCTTGCCTTTCAAAGGAGGGAAATAAAACAGATCAGACCCGCAGGTACATACACAAGTGTTATTAAAATATGCATATATATAAATGTACCAACAAAAACTGAATCACTCCACACACACACACTTCTCAACATTCACCAATATACACACATTAACAAATCACAAACCCACCCCATGTCCGGACAAATATAAACAACTATGCACGTGTGCTTTTTGTGGAACGGCCGTCTTATAACACGAACGCAGGTCCCTTACTCATAAACGGCGATTAACCCGTTTAGCCCAGTTATCCCTACGTTACCACTCTGACCAACACGGATAACCGGCCTAACGCCCGGTAGAATCACTGGGAATCACCCAACAATCCTACAGCCATCGTGTCTGGTCAGTTCCATACAGTTTCACCAAAGCTCTACCATATGGAGCCCGATCACCATCTGTCTAAACTGCAGCCCACTAATCAGAACGTTGTGACAAATATCAGCTCAGTCAATTCTCCCTTACCGGAGTCACTGAAAAGGTCACCTAAAATTAGGCTTTTTACAGCTGCAGCTTCCACATAAACCGATGCGTCGCACTTTCGCAGACTTTCAACAATTAATTTTTTTATAGCCAAATGTACCACCCTCATTAATTTTTTTATAGCCAAATGTACCACCCTCTGCCGACAACGCCAGAGGGAGGAAGAGGTTAAAATTGTATTTGTCTCAAATAGTCTGCGCAACACACTCCAAACCACCAAAATTCTATTAACATTTCCCCTTATTGTTAAAACAAGAAATCACAAGTTTTCAAACAAACACACAGACAATAAATCACATATAAAACAACCCAATCCAACCATAATATACCCCATTGCAGGTTGTTTTTGAAGAACCTAGCTAGACCTATCTTTAATCAAAAACAGGTTCAGCATTTAGTCTTACCAGTCCCGATCATCTCCAGACAGACAGCTTTTACACTTCAAGCAAAATTGCTTACCTTTAGATGCGCGCGTGCAAACCTCTGTCTGCCTGAGAGATACCGGGAGTCCTGATATCGACCTGCAGCGTTCTAGACCATCCTGTTCATGACGCCAATTTTACGTGGTGGATGGTCCGAATCTTACACGGCAACAAAAGTGAATTTAGTACAAAAGGTTTATTTACCCATAATCAAAAAGTACAACGTTGGATTGAATTGCCCATGCAGACAGACAACTTCCTCCGGAGGACTCGAGAATCAAGCAAATCACACATAGCCCTTGTCACTTGGCCATTTTATCTGTTTCCCTCGTGCGTCAACGTCCAGTTGTTTTGGACCTGTTTGTTCTGCAACATCCTTGAATCCCTTAGTCATAATAGACAATCAAAACATTTTGTAGAATGGTCAGACCGACCACATTCAACTTTCACCCATATATGATCCTTCAATGGTTCAGAATAGAAAAAGAAACGAGCAGACATTCTTGACAGACACGAAATATAGTTCAAAGGTCAGAAATTCCACTACATCTCACACACACTAGGTGTGGCGAAATTGTTCTCATCATTTGACCCATCACCCTTGATCACCCCCTGGGAGGTGAGAGGAGCAGTGGGCAGCAGCGGTGGCCGTGCCCGGGAATCATTTTTGGTGATCAACCCCCAATTCCAACCCTTGATGCTGAGTGCCAAGCAGGGAGGTAATGGGTGCCATTTTTATAGTCTTTGGTACGACTCGGCCGGGGTTTGAACTCACAACCTACTGATCTCAGGGCGGATTGTATTCCATTTTAGAATTAGGCTGTGACAAAAAGGGAAGATCTGTAAATATCAGTGGCAGGCTGTGCGTTTCCCACCTAGGCCTTCAGTGATGTCCTACTTAGTCCGACTTTAATAAATACCCCTCAAAATACCATAATTTATGTCACCCCATGACCACGACCGGAGAAGTGCTATACAGAAACACACATGTGCACTACTGTTCATTGAAACACCTCAACAGTGTACAAAACAGGCTATATTGCAGCACATTTAAAAATCAATGAATCTGCATCAGCATTTAAAACATACCTTGCGTGGTACTGTCAAAATTGAAATAATTGTAAAGAACAATAAAATGTGGAAAAATATCCATCCATCAAGCCATTTTCTACCGCTTGTTACTGGGTAAAAAAATAAATAAAACATTTTCTTTATAAAAAAAATTTTTTTAAATCTGTCCTTTTTCACATCACATCAATCCCTTTTCTACTGCTTGTTACTGGGGGGGAAAAAATAAATTATTATAATTTTTTTTAATCTGTCCTTTTTCGCCCATCCATCAATCCATTTTCTACCGCTTGTTACTGGGTAAAAAAATAAATAAAACATTTTCTTTATAAAAAAATTTTTTTTTAAATCTGTCCTTTTTCACATCACATCAATCCCTTTTCTACTGCTTGTTACTGGGTAAAAAAAAAAAATGATTATAATTTTTTTTAATCTGTCCTTTTTCGCCCATCCATCAATCCATTTTCTACCGCTTGTTACTCGGTAAAAAAAATGTTTTATTTAAACATGTTATTATTATGATTTTTTTTATCTGTCCTTTTTCCATCCATCAATCCATTTTCTACCGCTTGTTACTGGGTAAAAAAATAAATAAAACATTTTCTTTATACATTTTTAAAAGTTTTTTTAATCTGTCCTTTTTCTCCCATCCATTAATCCCTTTCCTACTGCTTGTTACTGGGTGAAAAAAATTAATAAAAATGTTTAAATTATAATTTTTTTTAATCTGTCCTTATTCGCCCATCCATCAATCCATTTTCTACCGCTTGTTACTGGGTAAAAAAACATTTTATTTAAAAAAATTTAAAAAAATTTTTTAATCTGTCCTTTTTCGCCCATCCATCAATCCATTTTCTACCGCCTGTGACTCGGTCTCTTAGCCGTTTAAGCAAATCATATTGTCTAAAAATGCATTTTCCCATCTATAACGTGACGTCATCATGTTTCGCCGCAAAGTCGGGCGAGAGCGTGGCATGTGCGCGCTCTTTCGGTCAATTAGTGCACGAGGGAAAAAAGTGGCGAAATCGTTGGGGAAAGAGTTTTTAAACATCAGTGGACATATGACTTTTTGTTCAATGTAGGGAAAAGGCAATTTATATTATATATATATATATATATATATATACATATATATATATATATATATATATATATTGCCAAAAGTATTTGGCCACCTGCCTTGACTCACATATGAACTTGAAGTGCCATCCCATTCCTAACACAAAGGGTTCAATTTGATTTTGGTCCACCTTTTGCAGCTATTACAGCTTCAACTCTTCTGGGAAGGCTGTCCACAAGGTTGCGGAGTGTGTTTATAGGAATTTTCGACCATTCTTCCAAAAGCGCATTGGTGAGGTCACACTGATTTTGGTCGAGAAGGCCTGGCTCTCAGTCTTTGTTCTAATTCATCTCAAAGGTGTTCTCTCGGGTTCAGGTCAGGACTCTGTGCTGGCCGGTCAAGTTCATCCATATCAGACTCAGTCATCTATGTCTTTATGGACCTTGTCATGTTGGAAGAGGAAGGGGCTCGCTCCAAACTGTTCCCACAAGGTTGGGAGCATGGAGTTGTCCAAAATGTTTTGGTATCCTGGAGCATTCAAAGTTTCTTTCACTGGAACTAAGGGGCCAAGCCCAATTCCTGAAAAACAACCCCACACCACAATTCTGATCATTTGGACGGGTGGCCAAATACTTTTGGCAATATAGTGTATATATATATATATATATATATATATATATATATATATATATATATATATATATATATATATATATATTTAATATATTAATATATTTAATATATTAATATATATATATATAATATATATATATACTGTATATATATATATATATACTGTATATATATATATATATATATATATATATGTTTAATATATATATATATATATATATATATATATATATATATATATATATATATATATATATATATATATATATATATATATATATATATATATGTTTAATATATATATATATATATATATATATATATATATATATATATATATATATATGTATATATATATATATATATATATATATATATGTTTAATATATATATAACCTGGCCCCTGGCCAAATTTTTTTGACCCAATGCGGCCCCCGGGTCAAAAAGTTTGGGGACCCCTGGTCTATCCGGCAGAACAAGCCAGCTGAATTCTGATTGGATAAAAGCTCTAACGTAAAAACAAGCAGCACTGGAGCCTAATAAGACATGAAGAGAATATAATGAATACTTTATGGAAAGTAGATTAAAATGAACTTTTATTCATCTATGATCATGATTTATGTTAGGGCCAGCAGAGAAGGCCTTGCTGGCCCTAACGGCACACCACTGGTAAATATTTTCCAGATGCACTGTAGAAGGACATGATGTTATGTTTCCAACAGCACCTCTTCTTTATGTCTCTTCCCTTATCTTCTTTTGTGTCGTTACCTCTCGTGATGCCAGACTAATCCATTCTGATTGTTGCTGAGTATGTGCACCATCAGCTGTCTCCAGCCCGCCGCAGCCCTGCCCTGTCATTTCCTGCTCTGCCATAATACTTGTCAGACAACCCCCCAGTCTGGCACCAGCCGGGTCTTACCTCCCACGTGTAAACATAGACTCCAGCGTGACAATAGCCCCTCCCCCACACGTGCAATGGCGACGTTATTATGCAAAACAGACTTTTTTATGATGTAAACTGTGTTGCTATAGTCTGTTTGTGAATGTAAATATGAGAAGATATATCAGCTCCCTTACATGTTTGCTCAATTTTAAGGGCTTTTACTGACATCAGTGGCAAAAAAAACCTTCGTTATGACTAGGGCTGCAACTAACGATTAATTTGATAATCGATCAATCTGTCGATTATTACTTCGATTAATCGATTAATAATCGGATAAAAGAGACAAACTACATTTCTATCCTTTCCAGTATTTTATTGAAAAAAAACAGCATACTGGCACCATACTCATTTTGGTTATTGTTTCTCAGCTGTTTGTACATGTTGCAGTTCATAAATAAAGGTTTATTAAAAAAAAAAAAAAATTGCCTCAGCGCATGCGCATAGCATAGATCCAACGAATCGATGACTAAATTAATCGCCAACTATTTTTATAATCGATTTAATCGATTAGTTGTTGCAGCCCTAGTCGTGACCTGCTTCTGACCCGCCCTTATGAGCCCACTCCATCCCACCACTTCACTAAGGGCAGGTACATAAAACAGGCTTCACTATAGGGCTGGGCGATATGGCCTTTTTTTAATATCTCGATATTTTTAGGCCATGTCACAATACACAATATTTTGCCTTAGCCTTGAATGAACACTTGATGCATATAATCACAGCAGTATGATGATTCTATGTGTCTACATTAAAACATTCTTCTTCATACTGCATTAATACATGCTCATTTTAAACTTTCATGCAGAGAGGGAAATCACAACTAAGTCAATTTAGCAAAACTGTATTTATCAAACAGTTACTAAGCAGTGGCACAAACATTCATGTCATTTCAAAACAGAAAGTGCAAGATTGTCAGAGACATTTTAAAACAAGCTATTAGTGCACTTTTGTGCATGATGTCACTAAGATGACATATCAAAACAGCACTAAATTAAAGTGCACTTTTTGTACAGGATGCCACTACAATAGTTTAAAACAAATAAAGTGCACTTTTGTGCATGATGTCACACAAGATATTTCAATAAGTGTCAAATAAAGATGAGCTGCATAATAGGAAATCAAATAGTGTATGTCCTTCGCTATGTGGTAGGTTCCTGCGGACGTTATCTCCTTCTGTTGTTGACTATTTTTTTCATACGGTGTTGATGTGGAAATGGTTGCTTCTGCAGTTTGTTGGTGTGGCACCGAACGGAGATGTTGACATGCGGAGTTTCAAGCACTCTTCATTCTCTAGCAGGTGACTTTTCAAATGATGCTACACATTAGCAGTAATGCTATTTTTTGTAGCAACGCTTTTGCCCCGCACTTGACAAATTACGGTTGTCTGTTCAACATCTTCCCGCTTGAAGCCAAACCACCACCAGACGATGGACCCCCTGCTGTTTTTCTTGGGAATTAATTCTTCCTTCATTTGTTACCAGTTTCGCACCTTCTTTCTCTCGTATTACCACTCGCATCACAGCTAACGTTACGCGTGCCGCCACCTCTCTGCTCCGCGAGGGCGTATACGTATGTGACGTATGTAAGAAGGTGCGCTTGTTTTACGTCTCTGTGAGAAGGAGAGACAACAAAGAGTGAGAAGAGCCTGTAGTGTAATGCCCGCAGCTAAAAGCAACTGCGTGAGAACGTATACTCAAATATCACAATATAGTCATTTTCTATATCGCACAGAGACAAACCCGCGATATATCGAGTATATCGATATATCCCCCAGCCCTACTTCACTACACATCTTAAAACAAATCACGGAGCTCCGCCAACTATCCATCAGTCAGCTGTAGACGTGTGATTATTTCGTTTTCTTCAGCGAATAGCATGATGTTAAAATGAGACTTTAACGTTAGCGCTTTAGCACACAAAGCTATGCTAATGTTGCTAATATTTGTGTCCTCCTGTCCCACTCCTTAAAGAGGCCCTCTTATGCAAAACCCATGTTCTAACCTGATGGTACCTGCTTATGTGTATTTGGGATCTGCGTAAGCCCTGGAAATGTGAAGTCAAACCGTGGAAGAATTGCAGAAACATTTATAAAAACAATCTTGCCTTCCTTTTTACTTCTCCAAACAGTCTGTTTGGAATTTGTCTGTCCTGTGACGTTCTACAGACCTGTGACGTCTGCGGATGTCTCTATATATGGTAATGGCTTACCCGGAGGTCTTTGCGTGAGTCCGCCATTTTATTTAATGTTCGAGCATTTGTAGTCCGAACGACACAATGCCCAAGGTACGACAAAAGGCAGAAAATGCTCTGTTGTGGTTTGTTTTAACCAACACGAGTCACTACACAAACTTGCAGCCTCCTCTGAAGCAAGAAAGTGATAAATAAATAAATGGGTTATACTTGTATAGCGCTTTTCTACCTTCAAGGTACTCAAAGCGCTTTGACAGTATTTCCACATTCACCCATTCACACACTGATGGCGGGAGCTGCCATGCAAGGCGCTAACCAGCACCCATCAGAGGCAAAGGGTGAAGTGTCTTGCCCAAGGACACAACGGACGTGACTAGGAAGGTAGAAGGTGGGAATTGAACCCCAGTAACCAGCAACACTCCGGTTGCTGGCACAGCCACTCTACCAACTTCGCCACGCCGTCCCAGTGCCTTACTTTGAACTTTTATTATTCGTGGCAATGCACCTTCAACTCGGAAAAAGCCTCTCTTGGTTTCTCCAAGTGTTTCAAAGAGTCCTGCTTCAGAAACCAGCGCCAGGATAAGGATGGATTTTCCAATAAACTTATTTTAATGGCAATGGAGAAGACAATTAATTGGTAAGTAATAACAGTAGGTTAGAAACGTGTTAAAGATTAATTAGCAATGTTAGTTCCATTTGTTGTGTAGCTAGCGTAGCCTTCTAATGTAAAACAATAGCGTCACCGTTTTGCGGCAAAATAAGGAATGATTTACCTAAAAACTACTTTTAATCAGATCAGTGTTCACTGTACCGTTACCACGTACCACAACTGATAGCCTTTAACGTCTGTTGTTTACAACTCGATGCAGCCTAGCAGCGCAGGTATTTACATGATATAAAATCGAAAATGCTTTTATTGTCAAAATACACATGTATACGTCCAGGATGTAGCATTAGAAAGTTACACTCGGTAGAAATTTAACCTTAGTCAAGCAGGGAGGTAATGGGTCCCGTCTTTGGTATGACTCGGCTGGGGTTTGAACTCACAACCTACCAGATCTCAGGGCGGACACTCTAACCACTAAGCCACTGAGTAGGTTTACCATGAGGCCATAGTTTCTGAGTGGGCGTGGTTGAAACATGGCTGGGGGTGGCACATGGCTAACGGTGACTCCAGTAACTCATCATCTTGGTTGTCCTATTTTGCAGGTGTTTGCTTCTTCTACTTGCTTCTTTTTCTGCTGGACTTCTACTCAGCGGTAAGTCAACATGTCCTTTGTAATTTTTCATTCATTAATTTATTTATTTCAGGCAATGACATAAAAAAAAAAGTACAAAGTTGACAACACATAGTAATATAAATTAATATAGTGCAAAAGGTAATGTAAAGTATGTAATGCATGATTGTCCAGTTTTGCCTGAAAGGGAGTGGGAAGAAGATAATTTATTTAATCCCACCCCCAGTTCTCCATGCAAGGATTATTCCCATGAGTTTCACTGTTACTTTGTTTAAGGATTATAATACAAATGTTGTATCATAGTGGCATTACCACAGGTAACAATAATTATTACACTGTAACAATAATTTGTATCAACAATGTAGGAAGAATGAATATACCAACAATGGTAAATAGTTTTATTACGATTTAGCAGCATTGCAGCTCTGCCAATTCAAAAGCCCTTAGAGCTAATTGCTAATTTAGCATTGCTCGGAACGCCGTCATGGTAACAGATTCACGACCGTATGTATAAAATAAGTGTACTATTTAAAGGCCTACTGAAACCCACTACTACCGACCACGCAGTCTGATAGTTTATATATCAATGAGGAAATCTTAACATTGCAACACATGCCAATACGGCCGGGTTAACTTATAAAGTGCAATTTTAAATTTCCCGCAAAATATTCTGCTGAAAACGTCTCGGTATGATGACGTTTGCGCGTGACGTCATGGATTGTAGCGGACATATTGGGACACCATTGTGGCCAGCTATTAAGTCGTCTGTTTTCATCGCAAAATTCCACAGTATTCTGGACATCTGTGTTGGTGAATCTTTTGCAATTTGTTTAATGAACAATGAAGACAGCAAAAAGAAAGCTGTAGGTGGGAAGCGGTGTATTAGCGGGCGGCTGGACTCTTACCAGGAGGACTTTGAGTTGGATAGCAGACGCGCTACCGTGAGTACGCAGCTTTGGCTTCCAAACATTTGATCGCTTGCCCGTACGTGTGTGCCGCTATGTGCATGTCACGTACGTAACTTTGGGGAAATATATGTGCTGTATGAACTTTGGGGAGGTGAACGGTACTTTGGGCTGTGGGATTGAGTGTGTTGTGTGGGTGTTTGAGTTGTATTGGTGGGTTATATGGACGGGAGGGGGAGGTGTTTGTTATGCGGCATATTAAATATAAGCCTGGTTGTGTTGTGGCTAATAGAGTATATATATGTCTTGTGTTTATTTACTGTTTTAGTCATTCCCAGCTGAATATCAGGTCCCACCCGCCTCTCACAGCATCTTCCCTATCTGAATCGCTTCCACTGCCCTCTAATCCTTCACTCTCACTTTCCTCATCCACGTATCTTTCATCCTCGCTCAAATTAATGGGGTAATGGTCGCTTTCTCGGTCCGAATCGCTCTCGCTGCTGGTGGCCATGATTGTAAACAATGTGCAGATGTGAGGAGCTCCACAACCTGTGACGTCACGCTACTTCCGGTACAGGCAAGGCTTTTTTTTATCAGCGACCAAAAGTTGCGAACTTTATCGTCGATGTTCTCTACTAAATCCTTTCAGCAAAAATATAGCAATATCGCGAAATGATCAAGTATTACACATAGAATGGATCTGCTATCCCCGTTTAAGTAAGAACATTTCATTTCAGTAGGCCTTTAATTGTATATTATAGCCGAACATTTTCCCCAAAGATATAGTATAAAACATTTGTTTTTTTTGTAGTTTTTGCCTGTCTATTGTGTTTTGCTTCCTTTTTTTTAAAAAAATAATGTCTAATAATGCATGGCAGTTTTGAATTGGCAGCCAATAAATGAATGAAACGTGTTAATAAAAGGTAACATAACATATTGGATTGAAATGGATTGTTGTTGTGAATGGAGCCATTTTTATTGTTCATATGTGATCTTATATAGTGAATACAAATCTTTACATGACTTGTAAATAATCAATTTCACATGACATCTTATTTGAAATGCACGTTGTGTTGGTTGTCTTTCATGCACACACTCAGGCTTAGAGTTGCCAAGTGTGCCTTGAAAAAGGGAATTGTCCCCTATTGAGAAACAAAAGTACGCCTTCTGTAGCAAGAGAAAGGAGCAAATGGGGAAGTTTGGTGATCATTTTGGTTCATCGGGTACTTGCTAACTGAGTCATCTTGATAGTTAATTTTTTTGTTGTTATAATAATGATGTGTTTATTGTCCTCAAAACACTGGCTGTGTGTATAAGTTGTTGAACATAAAGAAAGGCTGTCCAGCTTTATGATAGTTACACTATTTTATGATGGTGACACTACTTTATGATAGTTACTCTGCACTCTATGATAGTGCCACTGCACTTTATGATAGTGCCACTGCACTTTATGATAGTGCCACTGCACTTTATGATAGTTACACTGCACTTTATGATACTTACACTGCATTTTATGATACTTACTCTGCATTTTATGATAGGTACACTACACTTTATGATAGTTACACTGCATTTTATAATGAATACACTGCACTCTATGATAGTGACACTACTTTATGATAGTTACACTGCTATATGATAGTTACACTGCACCTTATGATAGTGACACTACACTTTATAATAGTTACACCACACTTTATGATAGTGCCACTGCACTTTATGATACTTACTCTGCACTTTATGATAGGTACACTACACTTTATGATAGTTACACTGCATTTTATAATGGTTACACTGCACTTTATGATAGTGACACTACTTTATGATAGTTACACTGCTTTATGATAGTTATACTTCACCTTATGATAGTGACACTACACTTTATAATAGTTACACCACACTTTATGATAGTGCCACTGCACTTTATGATAGTTACACTGCACATTATGATAGTGCCACTGCACTTTATGATAGGTACACTACACTTTATGATAGTTACACTGCATTTTATAATGGTTACACTGCACTTTATGATAGTGACACTACTTTATGATAGTTACACTGCTTTATGATAGTTATACTTCACCTTATTATAGTGACACTACACTTTATAATAGTTACACCACACGTTATTATAATGACACTACTTCATAATAGTTACACTGCATTTTATAACAGTTACACTGAACTTTATAATAGTGACACTACACTTTATAATAGTTACACCAAACTTTATGATAGTTGCACTGATAGTGACACTGAAAGTTATGGTTGTGACACTACACTTTATGTAGTGACGTTACACTTGATTGTGACACTGCATTGTATGATAGTGACACTACACTTTATGATAGTTACACTACACTTAATGATAGTTACACTGCACCTTTTGATAGTGACACTACTTTATGATAGTTACACTGCTTTATGATAGTTACACTGCACTTTATGATAGTGACACTACACTTTATGATTGACACACCACAATTTATGATAGTTACACTACATTTTATAGTGGTTACACTGAACTTTATAATAGTGACACTACACTTTATAATAGTTACACCACACTAGATGGTTATACTGCACTGATAGTGACACTGAACGTTATGATAATGGCACTACACTTTATGTAGTGACGTTACACTTGATGATTGTGACACTACCATTTTTGGTAGTGACACTACACTTTATGATAGTTACATTGCACTTTCTGACAGTGACACTACACTTTATGATAATGACACTACACTTTGTGAAAATGACACTACAATTTATGATAGTGACAATACACTTTATGTGACACTGCACTTTATGATAATGACACTACAATTTATGATAGTGACAATACACTTTATGTGACACTGCACTTTATGATAATGACACTACACTTTATGATAGTTACACTACACTTTATGATGATGACACTGCAATTTATGATAGTGACACTATACTTTATGATAATGACACTGCAATTTATGACAGTGACACTACACTTTATGATAATGACACTACCATTTATGATAGTGACACTACACTTTATGATAGTGACAGTACACTTTATAATAGTGACACTGCATTTCATGATAATGACACTACACTTTATAATAATGCCACTACACTTTGATAATGACACTACACTTTATGATAGTGCCACTACAATTTATGATAGTGACACTACACTTTATAATAGTGACACTGGACTTTATGATAATGACACTACACTTTATAATAATGCCACTACACTTTATGATAATGACACTACACTTTCTGATAGGGACATTACACTTCATGATAGTGACACTACACTTTCTGATAGTGACATATACATATATATACAGTAACTCACAAAGGGTCAAAGAATATTTACTGGAGTATTTTCCTAAGTTTTCAATTTCGACATGATTTTGATGACAAATGACCACAACATGGCACAAAGACCGTGGTCACAAGTGAGAACACCTGCTTTAAAGGTTGAATCGATGCAACTGGACTCTTCTGAAACTTCTTCAGCAAACAAGAAGAGTCCAGAGGCCTCCTTTCACCTTGTGGACGGTATGACATTTCTTTCACACTAATAACAAATACACAAACATCAAAGTACGAAGTGTCCACGATTTGTTGTTCAGGGACTTGGCAACCCTACTCAGGCTCCCACAGCCAAATCTACTTCTGGCCGCCAAAAGTGATATTCCAAAACTCAACTGGGCTGCAGTCAGCTTTAGGGTGTGAAGGATTTGAATATTTTTAATGCTAACTACGTATAATGCACGGTGGAAGAGGGGTTAGTGCGTCTGCCTCACAATACGAAGGTCCTGAGTAGTCGTGAGTTCAATCCCGGCCTCGGGATCTTTCTGTGTGGAGTTTGCATGTTCTCCCCGTGACTGCGTGGGTTCCCTCCGGGTACTCCGGCTTCCTCCCACCTCCAAAGACATGCACCTGGGGATAGGTTGATTGGCAACACTAAATTGGCCCTAGTGTGTGAATGTGAGTGTGAATGTTGTCTGTCTATCTGTGTTGGCCCTGCGATGAGGTGGCGACTTGTCCAGGGTGTACCCCGCCTTCCGCCCGATTGTAGCTGAGATAGGCTCCAGCGCCCCCCGCTACCCCGAAGGGAATAAGCGGTAGAAAATGGATGGATGGACGTATAAGGCTAGCATACACCTAATGAAATTATATTTGGATCTTTCCATCCTATTTTTGCATGCCAACTGCCATATAGTTATTATGTAGGCATCTAGTAACTGTAGATCAGGGGTGCTCATTGCGTCGATCGCGAGCTACCGGTCGATCACGGAGGGTGTGTCAGTCGATCGCCAGCCAGGCATTAAAAAAATAGTCCTAAAAATGAGCGATCATAAATCTTCACTATGACGTCACTTTCGTCACTTGATTGACATTCACGGCACCCGAGGGTCTTGTGAGATGACGCTGGCTGCTGCCAGCTCATTATTAAGAAAAAATGACCGACAGGAAGGCGAGAAACACTTTTTATTTCAACAGACTCTGGCGCCGTACCTGTCGTCAAAATTCCAAAGACCGACTGCACAGTTGCACAATAAAAGCGCTGCTTCATCCTGCCTGCGCTAACAAAATAAGAGTCTTAGAAAGCTGGCGTGCACAAGCTAGCAAGCTACGGAGTTTGCCGCCAATGTATTTCTTGTAAAGTGTATACAAAGGAGTACGGAAGCTGGACAAATAAGTCGCCAAAAACCAACCACTTTCATGTGGTATTGGACAGAAAGGAGGACTTTTTTTCTCCTCCATTTGAAAATGCGGACGTTATCAGCTCCACTGTCTGATTCCTATCAATGCAAGTCATCAGAATCAGGTAATACACCAACTTATATTCTTGTCTTCATGAAAGAAAGGAATCTATATGTGTTAAACATGCTTGTATTATCTTTAACACCTTTACTTGTTAAAAATATTAACTATATGTGTTAAACATGCTTGCATTATCTTTAAACACCTTTAACTTATTAACAATATTAACTATATGTGTTAAACATGCTTGTATTATCATTAAACACCTTTAACTTGTTAACAATATTAACTATATGTGTTAAACATGCTTGTATTATCTTTAAACACCTTTAACTTATTAACAATATTAACTATATGTGTTAAACATGCTTGTCTTATCATTAAACACCTTTAACTTGTTAACAATATTAACTACATGTGTTAAACATGCTTGTATTATCATTAAACACTTTTAATTTATTAACAATATTAACTATATGTGTTAAACATGCTTGTATTATCTTTAAACACCTTTAACTTATTAACAATATTAACTATATGTATTAAACATTCTTGTATTATCATTAAACACCTTTAATTTATTAACAATATTAACTATATGTGTTAAACATGCTTGTATTATCATTAAACACCTTTAACTTGTTAACAATATTAACTATATGTGTTAAACATGCTTGTATTATCATTAAACACCTTTAACTTGTTAACAATATTAACTATATGTGTTAAACATGCTTTCATTATCTTTAAACACCTTTAACTTGTTAACAATATTAACTATATGTATTAAACATTCTTGTATTATCATTAAACACCTTTAATTTATTAACAATATTAACTATATGTGTTAAACTTGCTTGCATTATCATTAAACACCTTTAACTTGTTAACAAAAACATATTTCATAAATAAGTAAATATAAATTATATATATGAATGAGGTAGATCCCCACGACTTGATCAATTGAAAAGTAGCTCGCCTGCAGAAAAAGTGTGAGCACCCCTGCTGTAGATGGTTGGTTTTAAAGTAACACACATACACAATGGAGCCCTGACACGAGGGTGTGAGGTATTTGCGAGCAGCAATTTTCAGAGAGACAAGCCAGCAGAGGGGCCATTACCATGGAAACCGGAGTCAAGTGGGACATGCACAACCCAACCCCCCTTTGGGGAAGTATATCAGACTTTGGGGAGAAGGAGAAGACAGACATTTTGCGAGGAGCCAGAGGTGGCGGGAGGTCTCCCGTTCCCTACTTGTGGTCATGAGGGAATTGTATTTCTTTGCTTCAATCAAATCACATTATAAAATCAATCTAAAAAGGATAAATCGGAAAATGGACTATGTGGTGAGCTTTATTAGAGACTGGAAAAGAAATGAGTTCACGAAAATATCTTGTGACCAAAAAGCAGAGAGCTGGATTTGATCCAGTAATTCTGCCTAGCAACAAGCAGCAGGGCAGACCCATTTGCCTGGACGGTTCTCATCATTTATGTTGCTAATCATTCTAGCTCGCTAACACTGTACAACACAGGTGTCAAACTCATGACCCGGGGGCCAGACCTGGCCCGCCGCATCGTTTTATATGGCCTGGAAGTAATATGCGTCAATTTCTTACTAAATATATTAATTATTTCCATTTTGACAGAAAATACAACATGTACTGCATCCATCCATCCATTTTCTACCGCTTGTCCCTTTTAGGGGTCGCGGGGGGTGCTGGAGCCTATCGCGGCTGCATTCGGGCGGAAGGCGGGATACACCCTGGACAAGTCGCCACCTCATCGCAGGGCCAACACAGATAGACAGACAACATTCACACTCACATTCACACACTAGGGCCAATTTAGTGTTGCCAATCAACCTATCCCCAGGTGCATGTTTTTGGCGGTGGGTTAAATTATAATTTAATCTTTAGTACTGTATAATGTAACAAATGTTTTTGATCAAATAATTAAATTTGTATGAATTTAGTTTGGAAAGTACCTACGCATGAATCTGTAATAATAATAATGTTGTTAATGTTAATAATGGAACATTAGTTACATTTGTGTGAATTTAGCTTGGAAAGTAGTTATAAACTGTAATAATAATGAACTATTAGTTTTGTGTTTCCGAATAATGCAACAAATAATATATTATTGTTCATTAAAAAACAATTTATATAAATTAAAAATAATTATCCATGAAATTGTACATTGAAAAATTACAATACATTTTATGGTTAAAAAAAACAACAACAAAATAGTGTCACCGTTTTTCTTTTTACATTAATACACGGTCAAAACAACAACAACCATAGATTTTGCAGTAAGAAACTGGCCACTCTGTTGTTGGAATTTGACTGTGTTTCTATTCACAGTAATTAACCATAAAAACAACAACTATAAGTTTTCGTGTAAAAACAACAGCTCAGTCGCACCATTTTTCCATTTATAGCAAAATGCTTAATAAAATATAATCATCAAATGCATATGTAAATGTGAGGTTAATCCTTCATATTCATTTATCACTCACTGGTACAAACGGCCTTCTGTGAAAATCAGTTTGACAGTATTTAATGTTTTATTTTATTTATCTTTTCTTACTAAATATATTATTTATTTCCATTTTGACAGAAAATAGAACATGTACTGCATTACATTATAATGTAATCTTTAGTACTATATAATGTAACAAATGTATTTTATTAAATAATTAAATGTGGATGAAGCATGAACCTGTAATGATAATGTTGTTAATGTTAATAATGAAACATTAGTTACATTTGTGTGAATTTAGCTTGGAAAGTAGTTATAAACTGTAATAATAATGAACTATTAGTTTTGTGTTTCCAAATAATGCGACAAATAATGTTATTGTTCATTAAAAAATAATTTACATAAATTAAAAATAAATATCCATTAAATTGTACAGTGTATAAATTACAATAAATTTAAAGGTAAAAAAAACCAACAACAAAACAGTTTTACCGTTTTTCTTTTTACATTAATACACGGTCAAAACAACAACAACCATAGATTTTGCAGTAAGAAACTGGCCGCGCTGTTGTTGGAATTTTACTGTGTTTCTATTCACAGTAATTAACCATAAAAACAACAACCATAGGTTTTCGTGTAAAAACAACAGCTCAGTCGCACCATTTTTCCATTAATAGCAAAATGCTTAATAAAATATAATCATCAAATGCATATGTAAGTGTGAGGTTAATCCTTCATATTCATTTATCACTCACTGGTACAAGCGGCCTTCTGTGAAAATCAGTTTGACAGTATTTACATTTTTTTATTTTTTTTTATTAGAAATGTCAGGCCGATATTATCGGCCGATAAATGCGTTAAAATGTAAATATCGGAAATTATCGGTATCAGTTTTTTTATTATCGGTATCGTTTTTTTTTGTTTTTGTTTTTATTAAATCAACATAAAAAACACAAGATACACTTACAATTAGCGCACCAACCCAAAAAACCTCCCTCCCCCATTCACACTCATTCACACAAAAGGTTTGTTTCTTTCTGTTATTAATACTCTGGTTCCTACATTATATATCAATATATATCAATACAGTCTGCAAGGGATACAGTCCGTAAGCACACATGATTGTGCTTGCTGCTGGTCCACTAATTGTACTAACCTTTAACAGTTAATTTTACTAATTATCATTGATTACTAGTTTCTATGTAACTGTTTTTATATTGTTTTACTTTCTTTTTTATTCAAGAAAATGTTTTTAATTTATTTATCTTACGGTATTTTATTTTATAATTAAAAAAAAAAAAGTACCTTATCTTCACCATACCTGGTTGTCCAAATTAGGCATAATAATGTGTTAATTCCACAACTGTATATATCGGTTGATATCGGTATCGGTTTATATCGGTGTCGGTAATTAAAGAGTTGGACAATATCGGAATATCGGATATTGGCAAAAAGCCATTATCGGACATCCCTATTTTTAATCTTTTCTTACTAAATATATTAATTATTTCCATTTTGACAGAAAATAGAACATGTACTGCATTAAATTATAATTTAATCTTTAGTACTATATATTGTAACAAATGTATTTTATTAAATAATTAAATGTGTATGAATGCATGAATCTGTAATGTTAATAATGGAACATTAGTTGCATTTGTGTGAATTTAGCTTGGAAAGTAGTTATAAACTGTAATAATAATGAACTATTAGTTTTGTGTTTCCGAATAATGCGAAAAATATTATATTATCGTTCATTAAAAAACAATTTATATAAATTAAAAATAATTATCCATGAAATTGTACAGTGTACAAATTACAATAAATTTAATGGTAAAAAAAACCAACAAAACAGTTTTACTGTTTTTTCTTTTTACATTAAAGGCCTACTGAAACCCACTACTACCGACCATGCAGTCTGATAGTTTATATATCAATGATGAAATCTTAACATTGCAACACATGCCAATACGGCCGGGTTAACTTACAAAGTGCAATTTTAAATTTCCCGCTAAACTTCTGGTTGAAAACGCCTTTGGATGATGACGTATGCGCGTGACGTAGCCAGTGAAACAGAGGTATGGATCCCCCATTGAAGCCAATACGAAATAGCTCTGTTTTCATCTCATTATTCCACAGTATTCTGGACATCTGTGTTGGTGAATCTGTTGCAATTTGTTCATTGCATTATGGAGAAAGAAGCTGAGCAAGCAAAGAAGAAAGTTGTCGGTGTGAAGCGGAGTATTTTGCGAGGGAAGTCAGCAACACAACACAGCCGGTGTTTCATTGTTTACATTCCCGAAAGATGCAGTCAAGATCGAAGAACTCGGACAACAGAGACTCTTACCAGGAGGACTTTGACTTCGATACACAGACGCCTGTAGAGAACTGGGACAACACAGACTCTTACCAGGATTACTTTGATTTGGATACACAGACGTGGTACCGTGAGTACGCAGCTGCGCTTCCAAACATTTGATCGCTTGCCCGTACGTGCCTGTCACGTACGTAACTTTGCGTAAATATATAAGCTTTATGAACCTTGGGTTAGGTGAACGGTCCTTTGGGCTGAGTGATTGTGTGTGTTGTGCAGGTGTTTGAATTGTATTGGCGGGTTATATGGACGGGAGCTAGGAGCTAGCATAACAAACACCTAGGTGTTTGTTATGCGGGATTAATTTGTGGCATATTAAATTTAAGCCTGGTTGTGTTGTGGCTAATAGAGTATATATATGTCTTGTGTTTATTTACTGTTGTAGTCATTCCCAGCTGAATTTCAGGTCCCACCCGCCTCTCACAGCATCTGAATCGCTTCCACTCCCCACTAGTCATTCACTTGCACTTTCCTCATCCACAAATCTTTCATCCCCGCTCAAATTAATGGGGAAATCGTCGCTTTCTCGGTCCGAATCGCTCTCACTTCTGGCCGCCATCACTGTAAACAATAGGGAACTTAGCGGAAATGTTCAACTGACTACGTCACGCTACTTGGCGAAGTTGGTAGAGTGGCCGTGCCAGCAATCGGAGGATTGCTCGCTACTGGGGTTCAATCCCCACCTTCTACCATCCTAGTCATGTCCGTTGTGTCCTTGGGCAAGACACTTCACCCTTGCTCCTGTAGGCTGCTGGTTAGCGCCTTGCATGGCAGCTCCCGCCATCAGTGTGTGAATGTGTGTGTGAATGGGTGAATGTGGAAATACTGTCAAAGCGCTTTGAGTACCTTGAAGGTAGAAAAGCGCTATACAAGTACAACCCATTTATTTATCATTTACTTCCGGTAGGGGCAAGGCTTTTTTTTGTCAGATACCAAAAGTTGCGATCTTTATCGTCGTTGTTCTCTACTAAATCCTTTCAGCAAAAATATGGCAATATCGCAAAATGATCAAATATGACACATAGAATAGATCTGCTATCCCCGTTTAAATAAAAAAAAATCATTTCAGTAGGCCTTTAAAACACGGTCAAAACAACAACAACCATAGATTTTGCAATAAGAAACTGGCCGCTCTGTTGTTGGAATTTTACTGTGTTTCTATTCACAGTAATTAACCATAATAACAACAACCATAAGTTTTTGTGTAAAAACAGCAGCTCAGTCGCACCATTTTTGCATTTATAGCAAAATGCTTAATAAAATATAATCATCAAATGCATATGTAATGCCTGGTTCACACCAACGGCGCTTGCCGCGCTTTAAAGCGGCGAGCAAAGCGCCGTCATTTTTGTCAATTTTTCCACGAATATCCCGATCTCCGAAGTAATGTTATGCTTTGATACGCTCTGATACGAATTAGTTGCCGCTTTGTTACCGTTCCTCACGATTTGATCCCGCTTTGATACGCTTTAAATCACGCTTTGATACGTTTTATTACACTTTATTATGCTTTGATGCAATCATGACGCTTTAAATCAGGCTCTGACACGATTATCAAGCTCTGTTGTGCATTGTTACAACAAAAATAAGAAAAACATGTGAAAAACTCAGTATACTGTTTTCCACACATTTTTTATATTCATATATTTTTCAATTTCTCTTTTTTTCCGTTATATTATGTTTTATATTTTCATTTCTTTCATTTCTTATGCTAGTTGACAATAATAAAAGGCATTTCTTTTATTTTTTATATTCATTTATTTTTTCAATTTCTCTTTTTTTTTCGTTATATTATGTTTTATATCTTAATTTCTTTTATTTATTTGTCATCTTAATAAATATCTATCTTTCATTTCTTATGCTAGTTGACAATAATAAAAGGCATTTCTTTTATTTTTTATATTCATTTATTTTTTCAATTTCTCTTTTTTTTTCGTTATATTATGTTTTATATCTTCATTTCTTTTATTTCTTTGTCATCTTAATAAATATCTATCTTTAATTTCTTATGCTGGTTGACAATAATAAAAGGCATTTCTTTTAAACGTAACATATTCTCTTTATTATTAACATTTTCATACAATCAATCAATGTTTATTTATATAGCCCTAAATCACAAGTGTCTCAAAGGGCTGTACAAGCCACAACGACATCCTCGGTACAGAGCCCACATACGGGCAAGGAAAACTCACCCCAGTGGGACGTCAATGTGAATGACTATGAGAAACCTTGGAGAGGACCGCATATGTGGGTAACCCCCCCCCTCTAGGGGAGACCGAAAGCAATGGATGTCGAGTGGGTCTGACATAATATTGTGAAAGTCCAACACATCAGCGAAAGTCCAGTCCATGGTGGGGCCAGCAGGAACCATCCCGAGCGGAGACGGGTCAGCAGCGTAGAGATGTCCCCATCCGATGAACAGGCTTGCGGTCCACCCCGGAGCAGAGTAGAAAAGAAAAAAAAGGAAACAGCAGATCAACTGGTCTAAAAAGGATACAGAAAAATTATAGACAGTAATGTCAAACTGCAGAAGAACAGAAACAATGATCATCGTATAAAAAAGGCAATGATACAAAAGAGAATGGATTTGTAATCCTGTGTTGGTTTTACATAAAAGTTTCAATGTCACTAGTCAATATCACAGTCACTTCCTATTGCGCTTTGAACCAAGATCTGTTAAGCTTTCCTACGCTTTGAGTCAAGCTTTGCTGAGCTTTGTCACACTTTGATACGCTCTCGGCGCTTTATTCCATTCTTGACAGAGCGCAGAATTTTTTTAAACCGTTTAAAATTTCTTGGTGAACTTGCCGCATGTCACTACAAGCTTTCCCACGATCCATTAGGACCCTCACGCTTTAATCAGGCTTTGTTACGCTATAACGCCGCTTTGCATGCCGCTTTAAAGCGCCGTCAAAGCGCCGTTGGTGTGAACCTAGCATTAGTGTGAGGTAAATCCTTCACATTCATTTATCGGCCTTCTGTGAAAATCAGTTTGACAGTATTTTTTTTACAGAAATTTGTGCTCTCGTTGCTGTGCGACTACAAAATATATATTTAAAAAAACAAACAAAGCAGGAAGTTAAAAGAGAGTTTCGCGTCTTTTCCTGGTAGCTTACTTTTTAAAAGGTAAAAAAAAAAAAGACATGTCTGCGTTCACAGCCAAAGCAAACAAGACGGCATGCATAATATTTCAACTGAACTTTGCCCCTCCCTGTTTGAACACGCTAGTATCCTGAACACAACCGGAAGTGTGCCGCCATTAAAGTGTGCCAGGTTATCAGAAGAAAAGCCCATAAAAACTAAGAGACATCTGGACCTTTCTTGTTGCTGCTCTCCGCCAATCAGCGCATGGGATTGTGACAGAGGTCCCGCCCCCTTCTCCTCCTCCTTCTTCTTGCTCCCCTCCGAGGACTTGAGTGTCACTCCCACATCTGCAGCTTCCACGGACACTTCTTCTCCACTCATCTCTGCAAATCACGTAAGTGTCGTCACTTTGTCCCCGCGTTAGAAACATCATGCACGAGAGAAGTTCGCGCATAATTCATTTTGGTCGACCATTGCGAAATATTTTGGAAAAGAAAACAACTTTGCTTTTTTGCTGCTGCTTCAACAGTCAATGAGCGGATTAAAGAAGCTTTAACGCACCAGAGCGTCGTTACGTAACTAAAAAAATGTCTAGTAAAAAGTCGAATGGTGCGTGGAAATGCAAAGCATTTGGAACATCGATTGTGCAATGTTTTGGATTATTAACACAGCTTCACTTAGTAACAATGTAGCCCATTAATGCAACATGTATTATTATCATTTAGTAACAATGTAGTCAATTAATGCAAAATGTATTATTATATTATTTAGTTACAATGTAGTCCATTAATGCAGAATGTATTATTATATTATCACTTAGTAGCAATGTAGTCCATTAATGCAAAATGTATAATTATATTATCATTTAGTAACATTGTAGTCCATGACTGTAGAATGTATTATATTATCACTTAGTAACATTGTAGTCCATTATTGCAGAATGTATTATTATATTATCACTTAGTAGTCCATGACTGCAGAATGCATTATTATATTATCACTTAGTAACATTGTAGTCCATTAATGCAAAATGTATTATTATATTATCATTTAGTAACAATGTAGTCCAATAATGCAGAATGTATTATTATATTATCACTTAGTAGTCCATGACTGCAGAATGTATTATTATATTATCACTTAGTAACAATGTAGTGCATGACTGCAGAATGTATTATTATATTATCACTGAGTAACAATGTAGTCCATTAATGCAGAATGTATTATTATATTATCACTTAGTAGTCCATGACTGCAGAATGTATTATTATATTATCACTTAGTAACATTGTAGTCCATTAATGCAAAATGTATTATTATATTATCATTTAGTAACAATGTAGTCCATTAATGCAAAATGTATAATTATATTATCATTTAGTAACATTGTAGTCCATGACTGTAGAATGTATTATTATATTATAAATAAATAAATGATAAATGGGTTATACTTGTATAGCGCTTTTCTACCTTCAAGGTACTCAAAGCGCTTTGACAGTATTTCCACATTCACCCATTCACACACACATTCACACACTGATGGCGGGAGCTGCCATGCAAGGCGCTAACCAGCAGCCATCAGGAGCAAGGGTGAAGTGTCTTGCCCAAGGACACAACGGACATGACTAGGATGGTAGAAGGTGGGAATCGAACTAGGAACCCTCCGATTGCTGGCATGGTCACTCTACCAACTTCGCCACGCCGTCCCATATTATCACTTAGTAACAATGTAGTCCATTAATGCAGAATGTATTATTATATTATCACTTAGTAACAATGTAGTCCATTAATGCAGAATATATTATTATATTATCACTTAGTAACAATGTAGTCCATTAATGCAGAATGTATTATTATATTATCACTTAGTAACAATGTAGTCCATTAATGCAGAATGTATTGTTATATTATCACTTAGTAGCAATGTAGTCCATTAATGCAAAATGTATAATTATATTATCATTTAGTAACATTGTAGTCCATGACTGTAGAATGTATAATTATATAATCACTTAGTAACATTGTAGCCCATTAATGCAAAATGTATTATTATATTATCATTTAGTAGTCCATGACTGCAGAATGTATTATTATATTATCACTTAGTAACATTGTAGTCCATTAATGCAAAATGTATTATTATATTATCATTTAGTAACAAAGTAGTCCATTAATGCAGAATGTATAATTATATTATCATTTAGTAACATTGTAGTCCATGACTGCAGAATGTATAATTATATTATCACTTAGTAGTCCATGACTGGCCATTAATGCAGAATGTATTATTATATTATCACTTAGCAACAATGTAGTCTATGACTTGCCATTAGAGATGTCCGATAATGGCTTTTTTGCCGATATTCCGATATTGTCCAACTCTTAATTACCGATTCCGATATAAACCGATATCGATATATACAGTCGTGGAATTAACACATTATTATGCCTAATTTTGTTGTAATGCCCCGCTGGATGCATTAAACAATGTAACAAGGTTTTCCAAAATAAATCAACTCAAGTTATGGTAAAAAATGCCAACATGGCACTGCCATATTTATTATTGAAGTCACAAAGTGCATCAGGAGGCCACGGGGAAGACCCAGGACACGTTGGGAAGACTATGTCTCCCGGCTGGCCTGGGAACGCCTCGGGATCCCCCAGGAGGAAGTGGCTGGGGAGAGGGAAGTCTGGGCTTCCCTGCTTAAGCTGCTGCCCCCGCGACCCGACCTCAGATAAGCGGAAGAAGATGGATGGATGGATGGAAAGTGCATTATTTTTTTTAACATGCCTCAAAACAGCAGCTTGGAATTTGGGACATGCTCTTGCTGAGACAGCATGAGGACGTTGAGGTGGGCGGGGTTGGAGGTGGGTAGGAGGTAGCGGGGGTGTATATTGTAGCGTCCTGGAAGAGTTAGTGCTGCAAGGGGTTCTGGGTATTTGTTCTGTTGTGTTTATGTTGTGTTACGGTGCGGATGTTGTCCCGAAATGTGTTTGTCATTCTCGTTTGGTGTGGGTTCACAGTGTGGCGCACATTTGTAACAGTGTTAAAGTTGTTTATACGGCTACCCTCAGTGTGACCTGTATGGCTGTTGACCAAGTATGCCTTGCATTCACTTGTGTGCGTGAAAAGCCACAGATATTATTTGATTGGGCCAGCACGCAAAGGCAGTGCCTTTGAGGCACGCCCCCAATATTGTTGTCTGGGTGGAAATCGTGAGAAATTTGGGAGAATGGTTGCCCCGGGAGATTTTTGGGAGGGGCATTGAAATTCGGGAGTCTCTTGGGAAAATCGGGAGGGTTGGCAAGAATGACTGGGAGACGCGACTGCTCTGTACTTCTCCCTACGTCCGTGTACCACTCCGTACAGCGGCGTTTTAAAAAGTCATAAATTGTACTTTTTGAAACCGATACCGATAATTTCCGATATTACATTTTAAAGCATTTATTGGCCCGATAATATCGGCAGTCCGATATTATCGGACATCTCTAGTCGCCATTAATGCAGAATGTATTATTATATTATCACTTAATAGCATTGTAGTCCATGACTCGCCATTATTGCAGAATGTATTATCATATTATCACTGAGTAGCATTGTAGTCCATTACTGCAGAATGTATTGATCAGCCTGTTCCTGCAAACCATTGAAACCTGAGCTGTGCAAAAAAAAAAAAACAGTAAAAACTTGCTATTAGTGCAGACCTGGGTAAAATAAGGCCACATGCGGTCCATTAAGATTTTCAATCCGGCCCGCCGGACGTTCTACATAATTTTTTTTTTTAGACCATTAACATTAAAACTGTAGCCGCCATTATGATGTGCCGTGCTGTTTTTAAATGACCGTAAGTCTTGAACTATAGAAAGAACTTCACTGGTTGAAATCTGCACTTTTGAGTGTTACACGAGTTATTACGGTAATCTACGTCACCGCAGCTCAAACGAGGAACAATGCAGAGTGGACGGGGTTTGTTTTCAGAGCAGCTAGCCCCAAACGCGTGTGTCAGGAACAGATGCGGAAGCAAATTTTTACAACAAATTTCTGCATAAAAGTGATAATATATCACAGTGTTTTTCAACCACTGTGTCGTGTCACACTAGTGTGCCGTGAGATACAGTCTGGTGTGCCGTGGGAGATTATTTAATTTCACCTAATTGGGTTACAAATATTTTTTGCAAACCAGTAATTATAGTTTGCAAATGATGTGTTGTTGTTGAGTGTCGGTGCTGTCTAGAGCTCGGCAGAGTAACCGTGCAATACTCTTCCATATCCAGTGTTTCCCATAAACTGCCAAGATACCTGTGGCGGTGGGGGCGTGGCTATGGGCGTGGTCACCATGACATCATCGAGTAATTTGCATAATTTACTACAATGATATGATTTTCTCTAAAAAGGCTCAAAAAATGTATACTTACTAATTAATAATAACAGTTTTGTTTTAAACGTCCATCCATTTTACAATATAATTACAACACTTTATGTACGTATTTATATACAGGTTTGAACAATAAGTTATTCACTGAAATATATTATTAATTGTGGTTCTTACAAAAAATATATCTTATAAAATATAAAAGCTAAAATGTCTCTTAAAGCTCTGCCCCTTTAATTAGTGCATACTAAATAATTTAACTTTAGCCTACTACTACAACCCTATTATTTACCAGCAACATAAAGTGAAACAGAGGCAGAGGTGTCCTGCCACAGTCAGTAACAAATAAACAGAAAACAGTAGTGGTCAAATACAAATAAGGCAACAAGAGAATTATCCTACACTTCTCTTTTGTAAAGTAAATCTGAACAGCCTACATGGGCATCTACATCAACTATGTGATTTGCCTAAGGAGCTGGACAGGACAAAAAAAAATTAAAAAAAAATAAAATAATTTTATTTGTGGCGGACGTAATTCTTTCGTGGCGGGCCGCCACAAATAAATGAATGTGTGGGAAACACTGATATCAGTGGGTGGCAGCCGGTAGCTAATTGCTTTGTAGATGTCGGAAACAGCGGGAGGCAGCGTGCAGGTAAAAAGGTATCTAATGCATAAACCAAAAATAAACAAAAGGTGAGTGCCCCTAAGAAAAGGCATTGAAGCTTAGGGAATGCTATGCAGAACGAAACTAAAACTGAACTAGCTCCAAAGTAAACAAAAACAGAATGCTGGACGACAGCAAAGACTTACTGTGGGGCAAAGACGGCATCCACAATGTACATCCGAAAATTACATGACAATGTCCCCACAAAGAAAGATAAAAACAACTGAAATATTCTTGATTGCTAAAACAAAGTAGATGCGGGAAATATCGCTCAAAGGAAGACATGAAACTGATACAGGAGAATACCAAAAAGGGAGGAAATGCCACCAAAATAGGAGCGCAAGACAAGAACTAAAACACTACACACAGGAAAACAGCAAAAAAGTCTAAATAAGTCACGGCGTGATGTGACAGGTGGTGACAGTACACCTCAGTGTTTCCCACACATTAATTTTTTTGTGGCGGCCCGCCACGAAAGAATTACGTCCGCCACAAATAAAAAATTTTAAAAAAAAACTTCTTTTTTTTTTGCCCTGTCCAGCTTCTCAGGCAAATCATATAGTTGATGTAGATGCCCATATAGGCTGTTCAGATTTACTTTACAAAAGAGAAGTGTAGGATACTTCTCTTGTTGCCTTATTTGTATTTGACCACTACTGTTTTCTGTTTATTTGTTACTGACTGTGGCAGGACACCTCTGCCTCTGTTTCACTTTATGTTGCTGGTAAATAATATGGTTGTAGTAGTAGGCTAAAGTTAAATTATTTAGTATGCACTAATTAAAGGGGCAGAACTTTAAGAGACATTTTAGCTTTTATATTTTATAAGATATATTTTTTGTAAGAACCACAATTAATAAATATATTTCAGTGAATAACTTATTGTTCAAATCTGTATATAAATATGTACTTAAAGTGTTGTAATTATATTGTAAAATGGATGGATGGACGTTTAAAACAAAACTGTTATTATTAATTAGTAAGTATAAATTTTTTGAGCCTATTTAGAGAAAATCCTATCATTGTAGTAAATTATGCAAATTACTCGATGATGTCATGGTGACCACGCCCACAACCACGCCCATAGCCACGCCCCCACCGCCACAGGTATCTTGGCAGTTTATGGGAAACACTGCACCTACTTTGAGACAAGAGCTATAGTGATGCATGCTTGGTTATGGTTTAAAGTCATATCCAACAATTGCGACAACGCCTTTTTACTGTCAATTGAATTTCGTTTTTTAACTATTTCTGCTGGTGGTGTGCCTCCGCATTTTTTCAACGCAAAAAATGTGCCTTGGCTCAAAAAAGGTTGAAAAACACTGATATTTCATATTGCAGGTGTTTATTATTACCCTTTGCATTCATACGTTGCTGTTTGTTACATTTTTGTTGTGTTTTGCTTGATTGTAAAAGATGTCTATGGAGGAGCTGGTCTGAGAAGTAAAATATGTTCCTATCTTTTTAATATTCAGTGTTTTATTGTTTATAGTTAATATTGTAAATCCCACTTTCTTTATTGTAATGTACATTATGGGTGTCCCATTCAGTAAAAAACTCCGGAACTCGTTTTTTTGAGGTGGTCTGTCATAACTTTTTTAGAATTCTATCGGACATTGTGACATTTGGTATTAGTGTTCCTGAAAAAAAGGGACCCAAACACACATACTGTACAGCAGATTTTTACAGCTAAATGTGTATATAGAATTTATACACACATACACATTGGCCCCCCCCAGACCCTTTTTTTCTCTCAATGTGGCCCCCGAGTCAAAATATTTGCCCAGCTCTGTATTAGGGGTTAATTTAAGTGCAGTTTGGACTGTTTGAAGTGTAAATGCATTGATTTGTCACATGTTGACCTCCAGCAATAATCGCACTGCCGGGTTATAATTTAGAATCTGACTGTTGAGTAATGGGAGAAAACCAGTAGTAATCGTATTTTTTCTTACTCATCTTTGGTGGTCCAGGAGAGCACAGCTGAGTGGTGAAGAGCGACACCACTGACTTTCTCTCCCAGTAAAATTCAGCGATAGTGATACTTTGTGCAGATACACCTAATGCAGGGATGTCAAACTCGTTTTCATTGAGGGCCACATCGCAGTTATGGTTGCCCTCAGAGGGCCGCTTTTACCAAAGGGTAATATATGAATATACATGTGTTTGTATAATACATTAACTATATACTTTTTTACATAAGCTGCAAAAAAATATACATATATTTTACTTTAAAAACTGGCAGCTCAGTCACCAGAATTTTACAGTAAAAGCAGTGTTTTTTTTACAGCATATATAAAAAAAATTAAATAAATGGAATGGAGAAACAATACTACTGTTTTAGCGGTAAAATTCAAGCAACTGAGCTGCCACTTTGTTTGTTTTTACCGTAAAATCTTGTTGCTTTAATGTTTGTTTTTGTTTGTTTTTTAATGTTTTAGTGTATTACTGTATATGGAAAAAAACAGTACTTAAATCTCAAAAAGTCAGGATTTTTCTGTCAAAAAAAAGTGTCAAAAAATCTGGATTTTTTTCTGTGTCAAAAAGTCGGGATTTTTTCTAAGTGTCAAAAAATCGGGATTTTTTCGGTCAAAAATCTGGATTTTTTCTACGTGTCAAAAAGTCGGGATTTTTTCTAAATGTCAAAAAAATCGGGATTTTTTCGGTCAAAAATCTGGATTTTTTCTATGTGTCAAAAAGTCTGGATTTTTTCTGTCAAAAGTTGGTATTCTTTTTAAGTGTCAAAAAGTCGGGAGTCCGCAGAATTTAACTGTAAAATCTATTGTCGATTTTACAGTCTATAATTTAATTGATCATTTGTTTTGCAATCATAAATCAAGCAGATATTTAACAGTATTTATCTCTATTTTAACAAAAAATATTTTTGGAATACATGATAATATAATATTTTGATAGTATTGAATTTTAGAAGATATGCAATTGCATGCAGTACATGAATTGTCATGTCAAAAGGGAAAGAACAAATATATTTAGTACGAAAAGATAAAATTTTTTATCAATGCATATTATTTCCAGGCTTTCGCGGGCCATATAAAATAATGTGGTGGGCCAGTTGTGTATTTTAAATAACATATCTCCTAACATAAAGAATACCAGACAGTTATTTATTCATTTCAAGTTGAGGTATTGGCGTGAATAACAAGATAGCCAATTCTGATTCGTTAGAAAAAGCAGGACAAAATCATACAAAGTACATGAAAATGAGGTTTCAAACCTTAAAAAAGGAAATAAGTAAAATAATAAAAGTGCTAAAAAGAATTAATTCAAAAGAAGTACGACTACAGTCCAACATTGACACATTGACACACTTTCCTGATCATGTTAATGATACACATGATCTCAAATAACTTAAGATTAGAGAATTGATATTATGGCATAAATATCTGGTACTGATATTTCAATATTGATCCGCACGTCACTACAGTTGAGTTTATTTGCAGTAATAATATACAAAAGTACTATGTTTTTTCTGTGTTGGACTCATGCAGCAGCACTTATAAAATGAGTGTGCATCATTTGCCATTATGAAAAAAATGGAAAGCTCTCTCGGTTAAAAGCATTCATGCTTTGTGTATGTTTATTACAGAAATGTGTGTGAGAATATTTTTTCCCACAATAAAATACTTTTGCAAGGACAATGGATTGATAGGAAAACAATTTTTTTGTAAATTGTTGTTAAAGCTTTTTGTAGAATATATAAAAAAGGGTTAACCAGGTGGTTATTTAAAGGGTTATTTATTTCTTGACTGTAGACGACCATCATGTTTCCCACCTTATATCCTTCGTACAACTTGTTTAATGGGCAAGAGGCAGTGAGAAATGACCAACTTCATGCTTGAAAAGGGACCCTTGATGATTTCAATCTACATTTAAAACCTATATGTAGTGGATATGCCTACATTTTGCTCCACGGTCGCTATTATAATCATTTTTTGGGGGTCGTTCGCAGATCACAAATTAACCCCACCCTCTCCAAAAGCAAATTAATTTAACTTTTAATAATGTACACTGTTTAAATATATATCTTCAAGTCGTCACTATAATTGTTTTTCAGAAACGGACAAAAATAAATGTCAAAAAACATTACAGGAATAAGTCAAAAAATGAGAATTTTGTGCCAAAGTCCATTCATGTCAAATATGAAAATAATATGTCATATAAACTCGTTACATGATATGTCAAGCCTTTATTCTTTTTTTTTTTTTGATGATCATGGCTTGCAGTTTTTTTCATTTAACATTTTCTGAGATTTTAAATTTGTGGTTTTCCTAATCTGTAAGCCATAATCATCAAAATGATATCAAAAGAAGGCTTCAAATATCTTGAGTGGCCTGTTATGAGCCCATGTCATATATTAGTTTCACCTTGTAAATGTAATTGCTGGAATAAACGAATCCTTGCACAATGTTCACCTGTACATAGATTCACCCGGAACTACATTGAATAGGATAGACCAGGGGTCCCCAAACTTTTTGACCCAGGGGCCGCATTGTTGTTTTAATTATGTACATTTTTTCACATAGAATAGATGTTACTAACAAAGATCCTAGATTACAGGTGTCAAACTCACTCTGTGACGAAAACTCGACTTGTGTGTGTTTGTGTATCAAATATGAAGTGTTGCGTCCACGTGGGACACGACACCACTTTGTCCCTGCGGTGGATCTACAAGTGGGCTGCATGGCATGAAGGATGAAACCCTTCTTTGTTCTGCTCCCTCAGAGTCATCATGGTGTCCCACAAGGAGTTTGCGGGTGCGGGCAAGCAGCCGGGCTTGCAGGTGTGGCGTATCGAGAACCTGGACCTGAAGGCCGTGCCCAAGGCCCTGCACAGCAACTTCTACACCGGCGACGCTTACTTGCTGCTCTTTACCACCGCCGCACCCTCCTACAACATCCACATGTGGCTGGGTGAGACTCCTTTCTTTGCTGAAACAGAAGCTGCATGTTTTCATCGTCTTGCTGCGCTATGAAATTTTGTGGCTCATCTTAGCGGAAGAAACACAACAGGAAGTTGATTAGGAAACGATCAACACACAAAGCTTTTTTTCTTTCCAACATTGCCACATGTTTTGAGTTGGGGCCACTTCCTGTTCCGTTTGTAGCCATGCATGAACAATGAAATGAATGTTTATTACTCCTTATTTACTGCTATTAAACGTCAGAAGCAGACGGGTTGTACGGTATACCGGT
This sequence comes from Entelurus aequoreus, assembly GCF_033978785.1. NCBI lineage: Eukaryota > Metazoa > Chordata > Actinopteri > Syngnathiformes > Syngnathidae > Entelurus > Entelurus aequoreus. The sequence goes on along the minus strand of NC_084746.1, from coordinate 18,021,141 downwards.
ACTAGTATAGTTTGCGATACTAATGAATCATATTCGGTACTATATCGCCCCTAAAAAGTACCGGTCCCCAACTCCCCTCGGCCCCCCGTCGTCGTCACGTCATGACATTGCTGGTTTTACGAGCAGGGGAGCATGTTCGGCAGTGCACAGTCACTGAGTACTTACAAGCAGACACAGTGTGTAGACAGAAAAGGGAGAAGGGATGCATTTTGGCTTAAAAACTAAAGATAAAGGTGAAGTTATAACACTGAAACGCCCTCAGGAAGAGGTGCTTTAAGACATGGCTAGATAGTGTGGAGAATGCATATATGTTTAAGAGTTATTTCTTTATTCATAGTCATGTTTGAAGCAGATAGTGTTTTTCCATTTGTACTTCTTCTATTTTTTTATCTTATGTCCGCAAGTAAACTGTGTGCTTTACCTTGAAGACTCGGAATATAGGAGTTGGAGTACTCCCTTTATATCTTATCTGTATTAGAACAATGAGGCTGTATTCCTTTCTGGACAGGGTGGGGGCTTTCTTCGTATTCAAGAAGTTGTCTCTTCCGTTTGAATTAGGGATGTCCGATAATGGCTTTTTGCCAATATCCGATATTCCGATATTGTCCTACTCTTTAATTACCGATACCGATATCAACCGATATATACAGTCGTGGAATTAACACATTATAATTCCTAATTTGGACAACCAGGTATGGTGAAGATAAAGTACTTTTAAAAAAAAGTAATAAAATAAAATAAGATAAATAAATTAAAAACATTTTCTTGAATAAAAAAGAAAGTAAAACAATATAAAACAGTTACATTGAAACTAGTAATTAATGAAAATTAGTCAAATTAATTGTTAAAGGTTAGTACTATTAGTGGACCAGCAGCACGCACAATCATGTGTGCTTACGGACTGTATCCCTGCACACTGTATTGATATATATTGATATATAATGTAGGAACCAGAATATTAATAACAGAAAGAAACAACCCTTTTGTGTGAATGAGTGTGAATGAGTGTAAATGGGGGAGGAAGTTTTTTTGGGTTGGTGCACTAATTGTAAGTGTATCTTGTGTTTTTTATGTTGATTTAATAAAAAAACCCAAAAAAAACCAAAACGATACCGATAATAAAAAAAAAGGATACCGATAATTTCCGATATTACATTTTAACGCATTTATCAGCCGATAATATCGGCATGCCGATATTATCGGACATCTCTAGTTTGAATGTTAGACCAATTCGAGAAGCCGGTATGAATGTATTGGTGTGGGCTGGTCTCCTGAAGCTTTAGTAAAACTTGATAATATTCCTATTCTGTCTTGATGGTCTGCATATATGTCATCTGAAAGAACTTGGGATTGATCAGTGACTTTAATTCCCTGAGAGGGACGCAACAATTTGGGGGCTCGTCCGGGATGACACGCTGAGGATTGAACATCTCTTGCACTGGACAGACTCACTTGGCAAAAACATAAATCAAGGTAAGCAGAGCCTTTTTGTAAAATCTGCATTAGGAGTCTGTCCTGAAGTCTGTAAATCAAACACTGTTTTGGACCACAATAGCTAGCGGCTAAAGTCCATCCGCAGTCTAAATCACTAAGCCTCGCCTCCATGGCGACAAATAAAGTAAGTTTCTTACAAGTATCATCCCTGCAGGACGAGGAATAGCTAAACATGCTTCACTACACACCGTAGGAGGATACAATAGCTCACCAGCGTCACAATGTAAACAAACGGCATGGGTGGATTTACACCTAACATCCACTGTAATGATACCAAGTACAGGAGCGTATCTAGTCGATACTACTATGATTACATCAATATGGTTTAGCATCGCAAAATCTTTTTTCTTTAGAAAAAAAAAATTATATTATGTTTATACGGACGGCGTGGCGAAGTTGGTAGAGTGGCCGTGCCAGCAATCGGAGGGTTGCTGGTTACTGGGGTTCAATCCCCACCTTCTACCATCCTAGTCACGTCTGTTGTGTCCTTGGGCAAGACACTTCACCCTTGCTCCTGATGGCTGCTGGTTAGCGCCTTGCATGGCAGCTCCCGCCATCAGTGTGTGAATGTGTGTGTGAATGGGTAAATGTGTCAAAGCGCTTTGAGTACCTTGAAGGTAGAAAAGCGCTATACAAGTATAACCCATTTATCATTTATCATTTATAAACTCAGGAAATATGTCCCTGGACACATGAGGACTTTGAATATGACCAATGTATGATCCTGTAACTACTTGGTATCGGATCGACACCTAAATTTATGGTATCATCCAAAACTAATGAAAAGTATTCACATTTTGACCAAAGAACCACCATTACATGTTTTGTAGACCACAAGGAAGTGTTTTACATTTAGAAAACAAATAATAATAATATGACTCCTTTAATGCGCTCTATAATCCGGTACACCTTATGTATGAAAAAGATGAAAAATAGAGCATTCATCAGCAGTGCGCCTTATATATGAAAAAATATCGTAACTAGATCATTCATCATTGGTGCACCTTATATATGAAAAAGATGGAAAATAGACCATTCATCGGCCGTGCGCCTTATATATGAAAAAGATGGAAAATAGACCATTCATCGGCGGTGCGCCTTATATATGAAAAAGATGGAAAATAGACCATTCATCGGCGGTGCGCCTTATATATGAAAAATATGGAAAATAGACCATTCATCGGCGGTGCGCCTTATATATGAAAAAGATGGAAAATAGAACATTCATCGGCGGTGCGCCTTATATATGAAAAAAGATGGAAAGTAGACCATTCATTGGCGGTGCGCCTTATATATGAAAAAGATCGAACATAGACCATTCATCGGCGGTGCGCCTTATATATGAAAACGGTGGAAAATAGACCATTCATCGGCGGTGCGCCTTATATATGAAAAAGATGGAAAATAGACCATTCATCGGCGGTGCGCCTTATATATGAAAAAGATGGAAAATAGACCATTCATCGGCGGTGCGCCTTACAAATGAAAAAGATGGAAAATAGACCATTCATTGGCGGTGCGCCTTATATATGAAAAAGATGGAAAATAGAGCATTCATCGGCAGTGCGCCTTTCATATGAAAAAGATGGAAAATAGACCATTCATCGGCGGTGCGCCTTATATATGAAAAAGATCGAAAATAGACCATTCATCGGCGGTGCGCCTTACATATGAAAAAGGTGGAAAATAGACCATTCATTGGCGGTGCGCCTTATATATGAAAAAGATGGAAAATAGAGCATTCATCGGCAGTGCGCCTTTCATATGAAAAAGATGGAAAATAGACCATTCATCGGCGGTGCGCCTTATATATGAAAAAGATGGAAAATAGACCATTCATCGGCGGTGCGCCTTATATATGAAAAAGATGGAAAATAGACCATTCATCGGCGGTGCGCCTTATATATGAAAAAAGATGGAAAATAGACCATTCATCGGCGGTGCGCCTTATATATGAAAAAATATCGTAACTAGATCATTCATCATCGGTGCACCTTATATATGAAAAAGATGGAAAATAGACCATTCATCGGCGGTGTGCCTTATATATGAAAAAGATGGAAAATAGACCATTCATCGGCGGTGCGCCTTATATATGAAAAATATGGAAAATAGACCATTCATCGGCGCTGCGCCTTACATATGAAAAAGATGGAAAATAGACCATTCATCGGCGGTGCGCCTTATATATGAAAAAGATGGAAAATAGACCATTCATCGGCGGTGCGCCTTATATATGAAAAAGATGGAAAATAGACCATTCATTGGCGGTGCACCTTATATATGAAAAAGATGGAAAATAGACCATTCATCGGCGGTGCGCCTTATATATGAAAAACATGGAAAATAGACCATTCATCGGCGGTGCGCCTTATATATGAAAAAGATGGAAAATAGACCATTCATCGGCGGTGCGCCTTATATATGAAAAAGATGGAAAATAGACCATTCATCGGCGGTGCGCCTTATATATGAAAAAGATCGAAAATAGATCATTCATCGGCGGTGCGCCTTATATATGTAAAAGATGGAAATAGACCATTCATCGGCGGTGCGCCTTATATATGAAAAAGATGGAAAATAGACCATTCATCGGCGGTGCGCCTTATATATGAAAAAGATGGAAAATAGACCATTCATCGGCGGTGCGCCTTATATATGAAAAAGATGGAAAATAGACCATTCATCGGCGGTGCGCCTTATATATGAAAAAAGATGGAAAATAGACCATTCATCGGCGGTGCGCCTTCAATATGAAAAAGATCGAAAATAGACCATTCATCGGCGGTGCGCCTTACATATGAAAAAGATGGAAAATAGACCATTCATCGGCGGTGCGCCTTATATATGAAAAAGATGGAAAATAGACCATTCATCGGCGGTGCGCCTCATATATGAAAAAGATGGAAAATAGACCATTCATAGGCGGTGCGCCTTATATATGAAAAAGATGGAAAATAGACCATTCATCTGCGGTGCGCCTTATATATGAAAAAGATGGAAAATAGACCATTCATCGGCGGTGCGCCTTATATATGAAAAAGATGGAAAATAGACCATTCATTGGCGGTGCGCCTTATATATGAAAAAGATGGAAAATAGACCATTCATCGGCGGTGCGCCTTATATATGAAAAAGATGGAAAATAGACCATTCATCGGCGGTGCGCCTTATATATGAAAAAGATGGAAAATAGACCATTCATCGGCGGTGCGCCTTATATATGAAAAAAGATGGAAAATAGACCATTCATCGGCGGTGCGCCTTATATATGAAAAAATATCGTAACTAGATCATTCATCATCGGTGCACCTTATATATGAAAAAGATGGAAAATAGACCATTCATCGGCGGTGTGCCTTATATATGAAAAAGATGGAAAATAGACCATTCATCGGCGGTGCGCCTTATATATGAAAAATATGGAAAATAGACCATTCATCGGCGCTGCGCCTTACATATGAAAAAGATGGAAAATAGACCATTCATCGGCGGTGCGCCTTATATATGAAAAAGATGGAAAATAGACCATTCATCGGCGGTGCGCCTTATATATGAAAAAGATGGAAAATAGACCATTCATTGGCGGTGCACCTTATATATGAAAAAGATGGAAAATAGACCATTCATCGGCGGTGCGCCTTATATATGAAAAACATGGAAAATAGACCATTCATCGGCGGTGCGCCTTATATATGAAAAAGATGGAAAATAGACCATTCATCGGCGGTGCGCCTTATATATGAAAAAGATGGAAAATAGACCATTCATCGGCGGTGCGCCTTATATATGAAAAAGATCGAAAATAGATCATTCATCGGCGGTGCGCCTTATATATGTAAAAGATGGAAATAGACCATTCATCGGCGGTGCGCCTTATATATGAAAAAGATGGAAAATAGACCATTCATCGGCGGTGCGCCTTATATATGAAAAAGATGGAAAATAGACCATTCATCGGCGGTGCGCCTTATATATGAAAAAGATGGAAAATAGACCATTCATCGGCGGTGCGCCTTATATATGAAAAAAGATGGAAAATAGACCATTCATCGGCGGTGCGCCTTCAATATGAAAAAGATCGAAAATAGACCATTCATCGGCGGTGCGCCTTACATATGAAAAAGATGGAAAATAGACCATTCATCGGCGGTGCGCCTTATATATGAAAAAGATGGAAAATAGACCATTCATCGGCGGTGCGCCTCATATATGAAAAAGATGGAAAATAGACCATTCATAGGCGGTGCGCCTTATATATGAAAAAGATGGAAAATAGACCATTCATCTGCGGTGCGCCTTATATATGAAAAAGATGGAAAATAGACCATTCATCGGCGGTGCGCCTTATATATGAAAAAGATGGAAAATAGACCATTCATTGGCGGTGCGCCTTATATATGAAAAAGATGGAAAATAGACCATTCATCGGCGGTGCGCCTTATATATGAAAAAGATGGAAAATAGACCATTCATCGGCGGTGCGCCTTATATATGAAAAAGATGGAAAATAGACCATTCATCGGCGGTGCGCCTTATATATGAAAAAAGATCGAAAATAGACCATTCATCGGCGGTGCACCTTATATATGAAAAAGATCGAAAATAGATTATTCATCGGCGGTGCGCCTTATATATGAAAAAGATGGAAATACACCATTCATCGGCGGTGCGCCTTATAATCCGGTGCGCCCTATAGTCCGGAAAATACGGTACTACTGTACTGTATACTGTATGCATGCAATTGTTTCTTAAAGTGTAAAACTCAAGTTAAATGTGTTAAATATACCATATGAGGCTGTTTAGAACCAACAAGTATTAAAAAAGGGCATTTTATGGGTTATTTTTTGCGAGTTTCTTGCCATTTCCCGCACAAATCTACTATACACACTGCAAAAATGCTGCGTAAAAAACCCAGGGAATCATAGTTTGCCGTAACTTAAGGGACTTTGCTACATAATCCTACTTGTTTGTTACTATAAGAAGATCTACACCGCCATGTAGCTGCTGTAACATGATGACTTCTTCTCAGCCCTGGACGTATGCTGACACGTTAAGTGGTTGCTACAACATGCATTCTGCTGATGTGGTGTGAGGCTGGCCCAGATGAGTCAGATGAGAAGTATCCCTGCTCAGTGGGGACTCACTGCCCAGCTCTGAAAGTTGCAGCTGTTTGTGGAAAAGTCCTCCGTCACACTTGCCTCTTTGTGCCCTCGGTTCTCCGCACGGGCATTTTAGGGGGAACTGCACTTTCTTTGGAATGTTGCCTATCGTTCACAATCATTATGGCAGACAAGAACACACATGTCTTTTTTTTTAGGGTTTTAAAGATGAAAGATGATGAAAAAGATCTTTCAGATGAAAAAAACGCTTGAAAGATGCTGCTAATGAGAGTCACCATTGTAGCCTTCAAAGTCTCTAAAATTATTTCAAAACCCTCCATCAACGTTTTATATACACACTGCAAGTATACATCTAAAATGTACCTTCATAACAATATGTAATACGTACAATATACACACTGCAAGTATATGTATAATGTAGTAACAGACACCTTCATAACAATATGTAATATGTACAATATACACACTGCAAGTATATATATAATGTAGTAACACACACCTTCATAACAATATGTAATATGTGCAATATACACACTGCAAGTATATATATAATGTAGTAACAGACACTTTCATAACAATATGTAATATGTACAATATACACACTGCAAGTATATATATAATGTAGTAACACACACCTTCATAACAATATGTAATATGTACAATATACACACTGCAAGTATATATATAATGTAGTAACAGACACTTTCATAACAATATGTAATATGTACAATATACACACTGCAAGTATATATATAATGTAGTAACAGACACTTTCATAACAATATGTAATATGTACAATATACACACTGCAAGTATATATATATATATATAATGTAGTAACAGACACCTACATAACAATATGTAATATGTACAATATACACACTGCAAGTATATATATAATGTAGTAACAGACACTTTCATAACAATATGTAATATGTACAATATACACACTGCAAGTATATATATATATATATATATATATATATATATATATATATATATATATATATATATATATATATATATATATATAATGTAGTAACAGACACCTACATAACAATATGTAATATGTACAATATACACACTGCAAGTATATATATAATGTAGTAACAGACACCTTCATAACGATATGTAATATGTACAATATACACACTGCAAGTATATATATAATGTAGTAACAGACACCTTCATAACAATATGTGATATGTGTTATATACACACAGCAAGTATTTATAAAATGTAGTAACAGACACCTTCATAACAATATGTAATATGTACAATATACACACTGCAAGTATATATATAATGTAGTAACAGACACCTTGATAACAATATGTAATATGTCTTATATACACACAGCAAGTATTTATATAATGTGGTAACAGACACCTTCATAACAATGTGTAATATGTAAAATATAAACACTGCAAGTATATATATATAATGTAGTAACAGACACCTTCATAACAATATGTAATATGTACAATATACACACTGCAAGTATATATATATATATATATGTATATATATATATATATATATATATATATATATATATATATATATATATACAGTATATATAATGTAGTAACAGACCCCATGTCGTATTTTTATATTAAAATTTCTTCCTCTTTCCTCAGCGCATTTATTTCCGTTTCCATAGCAACGTAATTCCGACTTCAGGCAACAAATGTGTGTTCCTACATCCGGAAACAAACACGAGTGTGTTTTTTAGTCATGGCAGACTTGGTAACAAACAACGAAGACGACTATTTTTGGACAAATGAGGATTCACAACCTTATCTTTTTGAAGCTGAATGTACTGAGGATGAACTGCTGCTTCTTGAAGCGAGCACGAAGGAAGAGTGAGACGTTGGAGCAGACGGAAGCCGAGAGAATGAGGTCGGCGTGACTCAACTGTGTAAATGTGGAATTTGGAGCCAAGTTATGCCGACACAAATGGAGTGCTTACCCAAACTAAACCGGAAAAAACGTCCCCGGCCAGTTGTACCAAACAGACAACTGTCTATCGAGTCAGTCATTTTAATATTGAGCATGATACACGCAGCACATCATGCGTGTTTACAACTACAGTACATACACTGTCTGGCTAGCTGTGTACAAACAAAACATGAAATAATACTTAACAGATACTGTAATATGATTGTTCATGTTTTTCACTCAGTACGGATTGGTGTCTTATCACAGTGTTGTGTATTACAAATTCAAAAGCTAGCTTATCTCTTGTCGTAGTTAGCTCACAGCTAATACCGTAGCATGCCGATGTGTAGTACGCTAAAAAAAGAGTTCCTCAGTGTTCACTCTTACAATAACAATGTTGCTACAGTTTGGTTATTATACAGGTTACAGAACGTAAATTAAGTATTGTTGACGCTTTTTGAATGCATTTTTAAAGTGATTTAGAGGTAGAATTGATTGCTAACATTAGCTGCATTGCTAGCCACAAGGAACGAACAGTTTTTTACATTTTAGACTCAAAAAAACCTTTTGTCTTCTTGTCTCTCATAGTGATCGTGAACGATAGACCAAGTTCCAGAAAAAGTGCAGTTCCCCTTTAAGAGACATGACATGTCAACTATGTATTTTTTCTCAGGCTCTGTAAATGTCTGCTAAAGCAGTTTAAATCAGAGTGGGAATACCCTCATGAGCCTCAAGAGACAGCAACCAGTCCTTGCATGTTTGTGCTGCTCCCTGTCAGTACCCTCTCTGCCGCCAACATACAGCAACAGACACACCCCCGGTGTTATAGCTGCAACAACCAACACAACCCCGGTGTTATAGCTGCAACAACAAACACAACCCCGGTGTTATAGCTGCAGCAACCAACACAACCCCGGTGTTATAGCTGCAGCAACCAACACAACCCCGGTGTTATAGCTGCAGCAACCAACACAACCCCGGTGTTATAGCTGCAACAACAGACACAACCCCGGTGTTATAGCTGCAACAACAAACACAACCCCGGTGTTATAGCTGCAGCAACCAACACAACCCCGGTGTTATAGCTGCAGCAACCAACACAACCCCGGTGTTATAGCTGCAGCAACCAACACAACCCCGGTGTTATAGCTGCAACAACAAACACAACCCCGGTGTTATAGCTGCAACAACAAACACAACCCCGGTGTTATAGCTGCAACAACAAACACAACACAGTGTTATAGCTGCAACAACCAACACAACCCTGGTGTTATAGCTGCAACAACCAACACAACACGGTGTTATAGCTGCAACAACAAACACAACCCCGGTGTTATAGCTGCAACAACAAACACAACCCTGGTGTTATAGCTGCAACAACCAACACAACACGGTGTTATAGCTGCAACAACAAACACAACCCAGTGTTATAGCTGCAACAACAAACACAACCCAGTGTTATAGCTGCAACAACAAACACAATCCCGGTGTTATAGCTGCAACAACAAACACAACACGGTGTTATAGCTGCAACAACAAACACAACACGGTGTTATAGCTGCAACAACCAACACAACACGGTGTTATAGCTGCAACAACAAACACAACACAGTGTTATAGCTGCAACAACAAACACAACCCCGGTGTTATAGCTGCAACAACAAACACAACACGGTGTTATAGCTGCAACAACCAACACAACACGGTGTTATAGCTGCAACAACAAACACAACACGGTGTTATAGCTGCAACAACCAACACAACACGGTGTTATAGCTGCAACAACCAACACAACACGGTGTTATAGCTGCAACAACAAACACAACACGGTGTTATAGCTGCAACAACCAACACAACACGGTGTTATAGCTGCAACAACAAACACAACACGGTGTTATAGCTGCAACAACAAACACAACACGGTGTTATAGCTGCAACAACAAACACAACACGGTGTTATAGCTGCAACAACAAACACAACACGGTGTTATAGCTGCAACAACAAACACAACCCAGTGTTATAGCTGCAACAACAAACACAACACAGTGTTATAGCTGCAACAACAAACACAACACGGTGTTATAGCTGCAGTAACAAACACAACACGGTGTTATAGCTGCAGTAACAAACACAACACGGTGTTATAGCTGCAGCAACAAACACAACCCCGGTGTTATAGCTGCAACAACAAACACAACCCCGGTGTTATAGCTGCAACAACACAACCCCGGTGTTATAGCTGCAACAACAAACACAACCCCGGTGTTATAGCTGCAACAACAAACACAACACGGTGTTATAGCTGCAACAACCAACACAACACGGTGTTATAGCTGCAACAACAAACACAACACGGTGTTATAGCTGCAACAACAAACACAACACGGTGTTATAGCTGCAGCAACAACACAACCCAGTGTTATAGCTGCAACACAAACACAACACAGTGTTATAGCTGCAACAACAAACACAACCCCGGTGTTATCGCTGCAACAACAAACACAACACGGTGTTATAGCTGCAACAACCAACACAACACGGTGTTATAGCTGCAACAACAAACACAACACGGTGTTATAGCTGCAACAACAAACACAACACGGTGTTATAGCTGCAACAACCAACACAACACGGTGTTATAGCTGCAACAACCAACACAACACGGTGTTATAGCTGCAACAACAAACACAACACGGTGTTATAGCTGCAACAACCAACACAACACGGTGTTATAGCTGCAACAACAAACACAACACGGTGTTATAGCTGCAACAACAAACACAACCCAGTGTTATAGCTGCAACAACAAACACAACACAGTGTTATAGCTGCAACAACAAACAACACGGTGTTATAGCTGCAGTAACAAACACAACACGGTGTTATAGCTGCAGTAACAAACACAACACGGTGTTATAGCTGCAGCAACAAACACAACCCCGGTGTTATAGCTGCAACAACAAACACAACCCCGGTGTTATAGCTGCAACAACACAACCCCGGTGTTATAGCTGCAACAACAAACACAACCCCGGTGTTATAGCTGCAACAACAAACACAACACGGTGTTATAGCTGCAACAACCAACACAACACGGTGTTATAGCTGCAACAACAAACACAACACGGTGTTATAGCTGCAACAACAAACACAACACGGTGTTATAGCTGCAGCAACAACACAACCCAGTGTTATAGCTGCAACACAAACACAACACAGTGTTATAGCTGCAACAACAAACACAACCCCGGTGTTATCGCTGCAACAACAAACACAACACGGTGTTATAGCTGCAACAACCAACACAACACGGTGTTATAGCTGCAACAACAAACACAACACGGTGTTATAGCTGCAACAACAAACACAACACGGTGTTATAGCTGCAGCAACAACACAACCCAGTGTTATAGCTGCAACAACAAACACAACACAGTGTTATAGCTGCAACAACAAACACAACCCCGGTGTTATCGCTGCAACAACAAACACAACACGGTGTTATAGCTGCAACAACCAACACAACACGGTGTTATAGCTGCAACAACAAACACAACACGGTGTTATAGCTGCAACAACAAACACAACACGGTGTTATAGCTGCAGCAACCAACACAACCCCGGTGTTATAGCTGCAACAACAAACACAACCCCGGTGTTATAGCTGCAACAACAAACACAACCCCGGTGTTATAGCTGCAACAACAAACACAACACAGTGTTATAGCTGCAACAACCAACACAACCCTGGTGTTATAGCTGCAACAACCAACACAACACGATGTTATAGCTGCAACAACAAACACAACCCAGTGTTATAGCTGCAACAACAAACACAACCCCGGTGTTATAGCTGCAACAACAAACACAACCCTGGTGTTATAGCTGCAACAACCAACACAACACGGTGTTATAGCTGCAACAACAAACACAACCCAGTGTTATAGCTGCAACAACAAACACAACCCAGTGTTATAGCTGCAACAACAAACACAATCCCGGTGTTATAGCTGCAACAACAAACACAACACGGTGCTATAGCTGCAACAACAAACACAACACGGTGTTATAGCTGCAACAACCAACACAACACGGTGTTATAGCTGCAACAACAAACACAACACAGTGTTATAGCTGCAACAACAAACACAACCCCGGTGTTATAGCTGCAACAACAAACACAACACGGTGTTATAGCTGCAACAACCAACACAACACGGTGTTATAGCTGCAACAACAAACACAACACGGTGTTATAGCTGCAACAACCAACACAACACGGTGTTATAGCTGCAACAACCAACACAACACGGTGTTATAGCTGCAACAACAAACACAACACGGTGTTATAGCTGCAACAACCAACACAACACGGTGTTATAGCTGCAACAACAAACACAACCCAGTGTTATAGCTGCAACAACAAACACAACACAGTGTTATAGCTGCAACAACAAACACAACACGGTGTTATAGCTGCAGTAACAAACACAACACGGTGTTATAGCTGCAGTAACAAACACAACACGGTGTTATAGCTGCAGCAACAAACACAACCCCGGTGTTATAGCTGCAACAACAAACACAACCCCGGTGTTATAGCTGCAACAACACAACCCCGGTGTTATAGCTGCAACAACAAACACAACCCCGGTGTTATAGCTGCAACAACAAACACAACACGGTGTTATAGCTGCAACAACCAACACAACACGGTGTTATAGCTGCAACAACAAACACAACACGGTGTTATAGCTGCAACAACAAACACAACACGGTGTTATAGCTGCAGCAACAACACAACCCAGTGTTATAGCTGCAACACAAACACAACACAGTGTTATAGCTGCAACAACAAACACAACCCCGGTGTTATCGCTGCAACAACAAACACAACACGGTGTTATAGCTGCAACAACCAACACAACACGGTGTTATAGCTGCAACAACAAACACAACACGGTGTTATAGCTGCAACAACAAACACAACACGGTGTTATAGCTGCAACAACCAACACAACACGGTGTTATAGCTGCAACAACCAACACAACACGGTGTTATAGCTGCAACAACAAACACAACACGGTGTTATAGCTGCAACAACCAACACAACACGGTGTTATAGCTGCAACAACCAACACAACACGGTGTTATGGCTGCAACAACAAACACAACCCAGTGTTATAGCTGCAACAACAAACACAACACAGTGTTATAGCTGCAACAACAAACACAACACAGTGTTATAGCTGCAGCAACAAACACAACCCCGGTGTTATAGCTGCAACAACAAACACAACCCCGGTGTTATAGCTGCAACAACACAACCCCGGTGTTATAGCTGCAACAACAAACACAACCCCGGTGTTATAGCTGCAACAACAAACACAACACGGTGTTATAGCTGCAACAACCAACACAACACGGTGTTATAGCTGCAACAACAAACACAACACGGTGTTATAGCTGCAACAACAAACACAACACGGTGTTATAGCTGCAGCAACAACACAACCCAGTGTTATAGCTGCAACACAAACACAACACAGTGTTATAGCTGCAACAACAAACACAACACGGTGTTATAGCTGCAACAACCAACACAACACGGTGTTATAGCTGCAACAACAAACACAACACGGTGTTATAGCTGCAACAACAAACACAACACGGTGTTATAGCTGCAGCAACAACACAACCCAGTGTTATAGCTGCAACAACAAACACAACACAGTGTTATAGCTGCAACAACAAACACAACCCCGGTGTTATCGCTGCAACAACAAACACAACACGGTGTTATAGCTGCAACAACCAACACAACACGGTGTTATAGCTGCAACAACAAACACAACACGGTGTTATAGCTGCAACAACAAACACAACACGGTGTTATAGCTGCAGCAACCAACACAACCCCGGTGTTATAGCTGCAACAACAAACACAACCCCGGTGTTATAGCTGCAACAACAAACACAACCCCGGTGTTATAGCTGCAACAACAAACACAACACAGTGTTATAGCTGCAACAACCAACACAACCCTGGTGTTATAGCTGCAACAACCAACACAACACGATGTTATAGCTGCAACAACAAACACAACCCAGTGTTATAGCTGCAACAACAAACACAACCCCGGTGTTATAGCTGCAACAACAAACACAACCCTGGTGTTATAGCTGCAACAACCAACACAACACGGTGTTATAGCTGCAACAACAAACACAACCCAGTGTTATAGCTGCAACAACAAACACAACCCAGTGTTATAGCTGCAACAACAAACACAATCCCGGTGTTATAGCTGCAACAACAAACACAACACGGTGCTATAGCTGCAACAACAAACACAACACGGTGTTATAGCTGCAACAACCAACACAACACGGTGTTATAGCTGCAACAACAAACACAACACAGTGTTATAGCTGCAACAACAAACACAACCCCGGTGTTATAGCTGCAACAACAAACACAACACGGTGTTATAGCTGCAACAACCAACACAACACGGTGTTATAGCTGCAACAACAAACACAACACGGTGTTATAGCTGCAACAACCAACACAACACGGTGTTATAGCTGCAACAACCAACACAACACGGTGTTATAGCTGCAACAACAAACACAACACGGTGTTATAGCTGCAACAACCAACACAACACGGTGTTATAGCTGCAACAACAAACACAACACGGTGTTATAGCTGCAACAACAAACACAACCCAGTGTTATAGCTGCAACAACAAACACAACACAGTGTTATAGCTGCAACAACAAACACAACACGGTGTTATAGCTGCAGTAACAAACACAACACGGTGTTATAGCTGCAGTAACAAACACAACACGGTGTTATAGCTGCAGCAACAAACACAACCCCGGTGTTATAGCTGCAACAACAAACACAACCCCGGTGTTATAGCTGCAGCAACCAACACAACCCCGGTGTTATAGCTGCAGCAACCAACACAACCCCGGTGTTATAGCTGCAGCAACCAACACAACCCCGGTGTTATAGCTGCAGCAACCAACACAACCCCGGTGTTATAGCTGCAACAACAAACACAACCCCGGTGTTATAGCTGCAACAACAAACACAACCCCGGTGTTATAGCTGCAACAACAAACACAACACAGTGTTATAGCTGCAACAACCAACACAACCCTGGTGTTATAGCTGCAACAACCAACACAACACGGTGTTATAGCTGCAACAACAAACACAACCCCGGTGTTATAGCTGCAACAACAAACACAACCCTGGTGTTATAGCTGCAACAACCAACACAACACGGTGTTATAGCTGCAACAACAAACACAACCCAGTGTTATAGCTGCAACAACAAACACAACCCAGTGTTATAGCTGCAACAACAAACACAATCCCGGTGTTATAGCTGCAACAACAAACACAACACGGTGTTATAGCTGCAACAACAAACACAACACGGTGTTATAGCTGCAACAACCAACACAACACGGTGTTATAGCTGCAACAACAAACACAACACAGTGTTATAGCTGCAACAACAAACACAACCCCGGTGTTATAGCTGCAACAACAAACACAACACGGTGTTATAGCTGCAACAACCAACACAACACGGTGTTATAGCTGCAACAACAAACACAACACGGTGTTATAGCTGCAACAACCAACACAACACGGTGTTATAGCTGCAACAACCAACACAACACGGTGTTATAGCTGCAACAACAAACACAACACGGTGTTATAGCTGCAACAACCAACACAACACGGTGTTATAGCTGCAACAACAAACACAACACGGTGTTATAGCTGCAACAACAAACACAACACGGTGTTATAGCTGCAACAACAAACACAACACGGTGTTATAGCTGCAACAACAAACACAACACGGTGTTATAGCTGCAACAACAAACACAACCCAGTGTTATAGCTGCAACAACAAACACAACACAGTGTTATAGCTGCAACAACAAACACAACACGGTGTTATAGCTGCAGTAACAAACACAACACGGTGTTATAGCTGCAGTAACAAACACAACACGGTGTTATAGCTGCAGCAACAAACACAACCCCGGTGTTATAGCTGCAACAACAAACACAACCCCGGTGTTATAGCTGCAACAACACAACCCCGGTGTTATAGCTGCAACAACAAACACAACCCCGGTGTTATAGCTGCAACAACAAACACAACACGGTGTTATAGCTGCAACAACCAACACAACACGGTGTTATAGCTGCAACAACAAACACAACACGGTGTTATAGCTGCAACAACAAACACAACACGGTGTTATAGCTGCAACAACCAACACAACACGGTGTTATAGCTGCAACAACCAACACAACACGGTGTTATAGCTGCAACAACAAACACAACACGGTGTTATAGCTGCAACAACCAACACAACACGGTGTTATAGCTGCAACAACAAACACAACACGGTGTTATAGCTGCAACAACAAACACAACCCAGTGTTATAGCTGCAACAACAAACACAACACAGTGTTATAGCTGCAACAACAAACAACACGGTGTTATAGCTGCAGTAACAAACACAACACGGTGTTATAGCTGCAGTAACAAACACAACACGGTGTTATAGCTGCAGCAACAAACACAACCCCGGTGTTATAGCTGCAACAACAAACACAACCCCGGTGTTATAGCTGCAACAACACAACCCCGGTGTTATAGCTGCAACAACAAACACAACCCCGGTGTTATAGCTGCAACAACAAACACAACACGGTGTTATAGCTGCAACAACCAACACAACACGGTGTTATAGCTGCAACAACAAACACAACACGGTGTTATAGCTGCAACAACAAACACAACACGGTGTTATAGCTGCAGCAACAACACAACCCAGTGTTATAGCTGCAACACAAACACAACACAGTGTTATAGCTGCAACAACAAACACAACCCCGGTGTTATCGCTGCAACAACAAACACAACACGGTGTTATAGCTGCAACAACCAACACAACACGGTGTTATAGCTGCAACAACAAACACAACACGGTGTTATAGCTGCAACAACAAACACAACACGGTGTTATAGCTGCAGCAACAACACAACCCAGTGTTATAGCTGCAACAACAAACACAACACAGTGTTATAGCTGCAACAACAAACACAACCCCGGTGTTATCGCTGCAACAACAAACACAACACGGTGTTATAGCTGCAACAACCAACACAACACGGTGTTATAGCTGCAACAACAAACACAACACGGTGTTATAGCTGCAACAACAAACACAACACGGTGTTATAGCTGCAGCAACCAACACAACCCCGGTGTTATAGCTGCAACAACAAACACAACCCCGGTGTTATAGCTGCAACAACAAACACAACCCCGGTGTTATAGCTGCAACAACAAACACAACACAGTGTTATAGCTGCAACAACCAACACAACCCTGGTGTTATAGCTGCAACAACCAACACAACACGATGTTATAGCTGCAACAACAAACACAACCCAGTGTTATAGCTGCAACAACAAACACAACCCCGGTGTTATAGCTGCAACAACAAACACAACCCTGGTGTTATAGCTGCAACAACCAACACAACACGGTGTTATAGCTGCAACAACAAACACAACCCAGTGTTATAGCTGCAACAACAAACACAACCCAGTGTTATAGCTGCAACAACAAACACAATCCCGGTGTTATAGCTGCAACAACAAACACAACACGGTGCTATAGCTGCAACAACAAACACAACACGGTGTTATAGCTGCAACAACCAACACAACACGGTGTTATAGCTGCAACAACAAACACAACACAGTGTTATAGCTGCAACAACAAACACAACCCCGGTGTTATAGCTGCAACAACAAACACAACACGGTGTTATAGCTGCAACAACCAACACAACACGGTGTTATAGCTGCAACAACAAACACAACACGGTGTTATAGCTGCAACAACCAACACAACACGGTGTTATAGCTGCAACAACCAACACAACACGGTGTTATAGCTGCAACAACAAACACAACACGGTGTTATAGCTGCAACAACCAACACAACACGGTGTTATAGCTGCAACAACAAACACAACCCAGTGTTATAGCTGCAACAACAAACACAACACAGTGTTATAGCTGCAACAACAAACACAACACGGTGTTATAGCTGCAGTAACAAACACAACACGGTGTTATAGCTGCAGTAACAAACACAACACGGTGTTATAGCTGCAGCAACAAACACAACCCCGGTGTTATAGCTGCAACAACAAACACAACCCCGGTGTTATAGCTGCAACAACACAACCCTGGTGTTATAGCTGCAACAACAAACACAACCCCGGTGTTATAGCTGCAACAACAAACACAACACGGTGTTATAGCTGCAACAACCAACACAACACGGTGTTATAGCTGCAACAACAAACACAACACGGTGTTATAGCTGCAACAACAAACACAACACGGTGTTATAGCTGCAGCAACAACACAACCCAGTGTTATAGCTGCAACACAAACACAACACAGTGTTATAGCTGCAACAACAAACACAACCCCGGTGTTATCGCTGCAACAACAAACACAACACGGTGTTATAGCTGCAACAACCAACACAACACGGTGTTATAGCTGCAACAACAAACACAACACGGTGTTATAGCTGCAACAACAAACACAACACGGTGTTATAGCTGCAACAACCAACACAACACGGTGTTATAGCTGCAACAACCAACACAACACGGTGTTATAGCTGCAACAACAAACACAACACGGTGTTATAGCTGCAACAACCAACACAACACGGTGTTATAGCTGCAACAACCAACACAACACGGTGTTATGGCTGCAACAACAAACACAACCCAGTGTTATAGCTGCAACAACAAACACAACACAGTGTTATAGCTGCAACAACAAACACAACCCCGGTGTTATCGCTGCAACAACAAACACAACACGGTGTTATAGCTGCAACAACCAACACAACACGGTGTTATAGCTGCAACAACAAACACAACACGGTGTTATAGCTGCAACAACAAACACAACACGGTGTTATAGCTGCAACAACCAACACAACACGGTGTTATAGCTGCAACAACAAACACAACACGGTGTTATAGCTGCAACAACAAACACAACACGGTGTTATAGCTGCAGCAACAACACAACCCAGTGTTATAGCTGCAACACAAACACAACACAGTGTTATAGCTGCAACAACAAACACAACCCCGGTGTTATCGCTGCAACAACAAACACAACACGGTGTTATAGCTGCAACAACCAACACAACACGGTGTTATAGCTGCAACAACAAACACAACACGGTGTTATAGCTGCAACAACAAACACAACACGGTGTTATAGCTGCAACAACCAACACAACACGGTGTTATAGCTGCAACAACCAACACAACACGGTGTTATGGCTGCAACAACAAACACAACCCAGTGTTATAGCTGCAACAACAAACACAACACAGTGTTATAGCTGCAACAACAAACACAACACAGTGTTATAGCTGCAGCAACAAACACAACCCCGGTGTTATAGCTGCAACAACAAACACAACCCCGGTGTTATAGCTGCAACAACACAACCCCGGTGTTATAGCTGCAACAACAAACACAACCCCGGTGTTATAGCTGCAACAACAAACACAACACGGTGTTATAGCTGCAACAACCAACACAACACGGTGTTATAGCTGCAACAACAAACACAACACGGTGTTATAGCTGCAACAACAAACACAACACGGTGTTATAGCTGCAGCAACAACACAACCCAGTGTTATAGCTGCAACACAAACACAACACAGTGTTATAGCTGCAACAACAAACACAACCCCGGTGTTATCGCTGCAACAACAAACACAACACGGTGTTATAGCTGCAACAACCAACACAACACGGTGTTATAGCTGCAACAACAAACACAACACGGTGTTATAGCTGCAACAACAAAAACAACACGGTGTTATAGCTGCAGCAACAACACAACCCAGTGTTATAGCTGCAACAACAAACACAACACAGTGTTATAGCTGCAACAACAAACACAACCCCGGTGTTATCGCTGCAACAACAAACACAACACGGTG
The DNA here is from genome assembly GCF_033978785.1 of Entelurus aequoreus. Lineage (NCBI taxonomy): Eukaryota > Metazoa > Chordata > Actinopteri > Syngnathiformes > Syngnathidae > Entelurus > Entelurus aequoreus. Next base: position 18,000,465 of record NC_084746.1, on the reverse strand, counting down.
TTATAGCTGCAACAACCAACACAACACGGTGTTATAGCTGCAACAACAAACACAACACGGTGTTATAGCTGCAACAACAAACACAACACGGTGTTATAGCTGCAGCAACCAACACAACCCCGGTGTTATAGCTGCAACAACAAACACAACCCCGGTGTTATAGCTGCAACAACAAACACAACCCCGGTGTTATAGCTGCAACAACAAACACAACACAGTGTTATAGCTGCAACAACCAACACAACCCTGGTGTTATAGCTGCAACAACCAACACAACACGATGTTATAGCTGCAACAACAAACACAACCCAGTGTTATAGCTGCAACAACAAACACAACCCCGGTGTTATAGCTGCAACAACAAACACAACCCTGGTGTTATAGCTGCAACAACCAACACAACACGGTGTTATAGCTGCAACAACAAACACAACCCAGTGTTATAGCTGCAACAACAAACACAACCCAGTGTTATAGCTGCAACAACAAACACAATCCCGGTGTTATAGCTGCAACAACAAACACAACACGGTGCTATAGCTGCAACAACAAACACAACACGGTGTTATAGCTGCAACAACCAACACAACACGGTGTTATAGCTGCAACAACAAACACAACACAGTGTTATAGCTGCAACAACAAACACAACCCCGGTGTTATAGCTGCAACAACAAACACAACACGGTGTTATAGCTGCAACAACCAACACAACACGGTGTTATAGCTGCAACAACAAACACAACACGGTGTTATAGCTGCAACAACCAACACAACACGGTGTTATAGCTGCAACAACCAACACAACACGGTGTTATAGCTGCAACAACAAACACAACACGGTGTTATAGCTGCAACAACCAACACAACACGGTGTTATAGCTGCAACAACAAACACAACACGGTGTTATAGCTGCAACAACAAACACAACCCAGTGTTATAGCTGCAACAACAAACACAACACAGTGTTATAGCTGCAACAACAAACACAACACGGTGTTATAGCTGCAGTAACAAACACAACACGGTGTTATAGCTGCAGTAACAAACACAACACGGTGTTATAGCTGCAGCAACAAACACAACCCCGGTGTTATAGCTGCAACAACAAACACAACCCCGGTGTTATAGCTGCAACAACACAACCCCGGTGTTATAGCTGCAACAACAAACACAACCCCGGTGTTATAGCTGCAACAACAAACACAACACGGTGTTATAGCTGCAACAACCAACACAACACGGTGTTATAGCTGCAACAACAAACACAACACGGTGTTATAGCTGCAGCAACAACACAACCCAGTGTTATAGCTGCAACACAAACACAACACAGTGTTATAGCTGCAACAACAAACACAACCCCGGTGTTATCGCTGCAACAACAAACACAACACGGTGTTATAGCTGCAACAACCAACACAACACGGTGTTATAGCTGCAACAACAAACACAACACGGTGTTATAGCTGCAACAACAAACACAACACGGTGTTATAGCTGCAACAACCAACACAACACGGTGTTATAGCTGCAACAACCAACACAACACGGTGTTATAGCTGCAACAACAAACACAACACGGTGTTATAGCTGCAACAACCAACACAACACGGTGTTATAGCTGCAACAACAAACACAACACGGTGTTATGGCTGCAACAACAAACACAACCCAGTGTTATAGCTGCAACAACAAACACAACACAGTGTTATAGCTGCAACAACAAACACAACACGGTGTTATAGCTGCAGTAACAAACACAACACGGTGTTATAGCTGCAGTAACAAACACAACACGGTGTTATAGCTGCAGCAACAAACACAACCCCGGTGTTATAGCTGCAACAACAAACACAACCCCGGTGTTATAGCTGCAACAACACAACCCCGGTGTTATAGCTGCAACAACAAACACAACCCCGGTGTTATAGCTGCAACAACAAACACAACACGGTGTTATAGCTGCAACAACCAACACAACACGGTGTTATAGCTGCAACAACAAACACAACACGGTGTTATAGCTGCAACAACAAACACAACACGGTGTTATAGCTGCAGCAACAACACAACCCAGTGTTATAGCTGCAACACAAACACAACACAGTGTTATAGCTGCAACAACAAACACAACCCCGGTGTTATCGCTGCAACAACAAACACAACACGGTGTTATAGCTGCAACAACCAACACAACACGGTGTTATAGCTGCAACAACAAACACAACACGGTGTTATAGCTGCAACAACAAACACAACACGGTGTTATAGCTGCAGCAACAACACAACCCAGTGTTATAGCTGCAACAACAAACACAACACAGTGTTATAGCTGCAACAACAAACACAACCCCGGTGTTATCGCTGCAACAACAAACACAACACGGTGTTATAGCTGCAACAACCAACACAACACGGTGTTATAGCTGCAACAACAAACACAACACGGTGTTATAGCTGCAACAACAAACACAACCCCGGTGTTATAGCTGCAACAACAAACACAACCCCGGTGTTATAGCTGCAACAACAAACACAACCCCGGTGTTATAGCTGCAACAACAAACACAACACAGTGTTATAGCTGCAACAACAAACACAACCCCGGTGTTATAGCTGCAACAACAAACACAACCCCGGTGTTATAGCTGCAACAACAAACACAACACAGTGTTATAGCTGCAACAACAAACACAACCCCAGTGTTATAGCTGCAACAACCAACACAACCCCGGTGTTATAGCTGCAACAACAAACACAACCCCGGTGTTATAGCTGCAACAACCAACACAACCCCGGTGTTATAGCTGCAACAACAAACACAACACAGTGTTATAGCTGCAACAACAAACACAACCCCGGTGTTATAGCTGCAACAACAAACACAACCCCGGTGTTATAGCTGCAACAACCAACACAACCCCGGTGTTATAGCTGCAACAACAAACACAACACAGTGTTATAGCTGCAACAACCAACACAACCCCGGTGTTATAGCTGCAACAACCAACACAACCCCGGTGTTATAGCTGCAACAACCAACACAACCCCGGTGTTATAGCTGCAGCAACCAACACAACCCCGGTGTTATAGCTGCAACAACAAACACAACCCCGGTGTTATAGCTGCAACAACAAACACAACCCAGGTGTTATAGCTGCAACAACAAACACAACACAGTGTTATAGCTGCAATAACAAACACAACCCCGGTGTTATAGCTGCAACAACCAACACAACCCTGGTGTTATAGCTGCAACAACCAACACAACACGGTGTTATAGCTGCAACAACAAACACAACCCAGTGTTATAGCTGCAACAACAAACACAACACAGTGTTATAGCTGCAACAACAAACACAACCCCGGTGTTATAGCTGCAACAACAAACACAACACGGTGTTATAGCTGCAACAACCAACACAACACGGTGTTATAGCTGCAACAACAAACACAACACGGTGTTATAGCTGCAACAACAAACACAACACGGTGTTATAGCTGCAACAACAAACACAACCCCGGTGTTATAGCTGCAACAACAAACACAACCCCGGTGTTATAGCTGCAACAACAAACACAACCCCGGTGTTATAGCTGCAACAACAAACACAACCCCGGTGTTATAGCTGCAACAACAAACACAACCCCGGTGTTATAGCTGCAACAACAAACACAACCCCGGTGTTATAGCTGCAACAACAAACACAACCCCGGTGTTATAGCTGCAACAACAAACACAACCCCGGTGTTATAGCTGCAACAACAAACACAACACGGTGTTATAGCTGCAACAACCAACACAACACGGTGTTATAGCTGCAACAACAAACACAACACGGTGTTATAGCTGCAACAACAAACACAACACGGTGTTATAGCTGCAACAACAAACACAACCCCGGTGTTATAGCTGCAACAACAAACACAACCCCGGTGTTATAGCTGCAACAACAAACACAACCCCGGTGTTATAGCTGCAACAACAAACACAACCCCGGTGTTATAGCTGCAACAACAAACACAACCCCGGTGTTATAGCTGCAACAACAAACACAACCCCGGTGTTATAGCTGCAACAACAAACACAACCCCGGTGTTATAGCTGCAACAACAAACACAACCCCGGTGTTATAGCTGCAACAACAAACACAACCCCGGTGTTATAGCTGCAACAACAAACACAAACACGGTGTTATAGCTGCAGTAACAAACACAACCCCGGTGTTATAGCTGCAACAACAAACACAACACAGTGTTATAGCTGCAACAACAAACACAACACGGTGTTATAGCTGCAACAACAAACACAACACAGTGTTATAGCTGCAACAACAAACACAACACGGTGTTAAGCTGCAGTAACAAACACAACCCCGGTGTTATAGCTGCAGCAACAAACACAACCCCGGTGTTATAGCTGCAACAACAAACACAACCCCGGTGTTATAGCTGCAACAACAAACACAACCCCGGTGTTATAGCTGCAACAACAAACACAACCCCGGTGTTATAGCTGCAACAACAAACACAACCCCGGTGTTATAGCTGCAACAACAAACACAACACAGTGTTATAGCTGCAACAACAAACACAACCCCGGTGTTATAGCTGCAACAACCAACACAACCCTGGTGTTATAGCTGCAACAACCAACACAACACGGTGTTATAGCTGCAACAACAAACACAACCCAGTGTTATAGCTGCAACAACAAACACAACACAGTGTTATAGCTGCAACAACAAAGTGAAGTGAAGTGAATTATATTTATATAGCGCTTTTCTCTAGTGACTCAAAGCGCTTTACATAGTGAAACCCAATATCTAAGTTACATTTAAACCAGTGTGGGTGGCACTGGGAGCATGTGGGTAAAGTGTCTTGCCCAAGGACACAACGGAAGAGACTAGGATGGCGGAAGCGGGAATCGAACCTGGAACCCTCAAGTTGCTGGCCCGGCCACTCTACCAACCGAGCTATGCCGCCCCAGCTGCAGTAACAAACACAACCCCGGTGTTATAGCTGCAGCAACAAACACAACCCCGGTGTTATAGCTGCAACAACAAACACAACACGGTGTTATAGCTGCAACAACCAACACAACACGGTGTTATAGCTGCAACAACAAACACAACACGGTGTTATAGCTGCAACAACCAACACAACACGGTGTTATAGCTGCAACAACAAACACAACCCCGGTGTTATAGCTGCAACAACAAACACAACCCCGGTGTTATAGCTGCAACAACAAACACAACCCCGGTGTTATAGCTGCAACAACAAACACAACCCCGGTGTTATAGCTGCAACAACAAACACAACCCCGGTGTTATAGCTGCAACAACAAACACAACCCCGGTGTTATAGCTGCAACAACAAACACAACCCCGGTGTTATAGCTGCAACAACAAACACAACCCAGTGTTTTAGCTGCAACAACAAACACAACACGGTGTTATAGCTGCAGCAACAAACACAACACGGTGTTATAGCTGCAACAAAAAACACAACCCAGTGTTATAGCTGCAACAACCAACACAACACGGTGTTATAGCTGCAACAACAAACACAACACAGTGTTATAGCTGCAACAACAAACACAACACAGTGTTATAGCTGCAACAACAAACACAACCCCGGTGTTATAGCTGCAACAACAAACACAACCCCGGTGTTATAGCTGCAACAACAAACACAACCCCGGTGTTATAACTGCAACAACAAACACAACCCAGTGTTTTAGCTGCAACAACAAACACAACCCCGGTGTTATAGCTGCAACAACAAACACAACCCCGGTGTTATAGCTGCAACAACAAACACAACCCAGTGTTTTAGCTGCAACAACAAACACAACACGGTGTTATAGCTGCAGCAACAAACACAACACAGTGTTATAGCTGCAACAACAAACACAACACGGTGTTATAGCTGCAACAACCAACACAACACGGTGTTATAGCTGCAACAACAAACACAACCCCGGTGTTATAGCTGCAACAACAAACACAACCCCGGTGTTATAGCTGCAACAACAAACACAACCCCGGTGTTATAGCTGCAACAACAAACACAACCCCGGTGTTATAGCTGCAACAACAAACACAACCCCGGTGTTATAGCTGCAACAACAAACACAACCCCGGTGTTATAGCTGCAACAACAAACACAACCCCGGTGTTATAGCTGCAACAACAAACACAACCCAGTGTTTTAGCTGCAACAACAAACACAACACGGTGTTATAGCTGCAGCAACAAACACAACACGGTGTTATAGCTGCAACAAAAAACACAACCCAGTGTTATAGCTGCAACAACCAACACAACACGGTGTTATAGCTGCAACAACAAACACAACACAGTGTTATAGCTGCAACAACAAACACAACACAGTGTTATAGCTGCAACAACAAACACAACCCCGGTGTTATAGCTGCAACAACAAACACAACCCCGGTGTTATAGCTGCAACAACAAACACAACCCCGGTGTTATAACTGCAACAACAAACACAACCCAGTGTTTTAGCTGCAACAACAAACACAACCCCGGTGTTATAGCTGCAACAACAAACACAACCCCGGTGTTATAGCTGCAACAACAAACACAACCCAGTGTTTTAGCTGCAACAACAAACACAACACGGTGTTATAGCTGCAGCAACAAACACAACACGGTGTTATAGCTGCAACAAAAAACACAACCCAGTGTTATAGCTGCAACAACCAACACAACCCCGGTGTTATAGCTGCAGCAACAAACACAACCCAGTGTTTTAGCTGCAACAACAAACACAACCCCGGTGTTATAGCTGCAACAACAAACACAACCCCGGTGTTATAGCTGCAACAACAAACACAACCCCGGTGTTATAGCTGCAACAACAAACACAACCCCGGTGTTATAGCTGCAACAACAAACACAACCCAGGTGTTATAGCTGCAACAACAAACACAACACAGTGTTATAGCTGCAATAACAAACACAACCCCGGTGTTATAGCTGCAACAACCAACACAACCCTGGTGTTATAGCTGCAACAACCAACACAACACGGTGTTATAGCTGCAACAACAAACACAACCCAGTGTTATAGCTGCAACAACAAACACAACACAGTGTTATAGCTGCAACAACAAACACAACCCCGGTGTTATAGCTGCAACAACAAACACAACACGGTGTTATAGCTGCAACAACCAACACAACACGGTGTTATAGCTGCAACAACAAACACAACACGGTGTTATAGCTGCAACAACAAACACAACACGGTGTTATAGCTGCAACAACAAACACAACCCCGGTGTTATAGCTGCAACAACAAACACAACCCCGGTGTTATAGCTGCAACAACAAACACAACCCCGGTGTTATAGCTGCAACAACAAACACAACCCCGGTGTTATAGCTGCAACAACAAACACAACCCCGGTGTTATAGCTGCAACAACAAACACAACCCCGGTGTTATAGCTGCAACAACAAACACAACCCCGGTGTTATAGCTGCAACAACAAACACAACCCCGGTGTTATAGCTGCAACAACAAACACAACCCCGGTGTTATAGCTGCAACAACAAACACAACCCCGGTGTTATAGCTGCAACAACAAACACAACCCCGGTGTTATAGCTGCAACAACAAACACAAACACGGTGTTATAGCTGCAGTAACAAACACAACCCCGGTGTTATAGCTGCAACAACAAACACAACACAGTGTTATAGCTGCAACAACAAACACAACACGGTGTTATAGCTGCAACAACAAACACAACACAGTGTTATAGCTGCAACAACAAACACAACACGGTGTTATAGCTGCAACAACAAACACAACACAGTGTTATAGCTGCAACAACAAACACAACACGGTGTTATAGCTGCAGTAACAAACACAACCCCGGTGTTATAGCTGCAGCAACAAACACAACCCCGGTGTTATAGCTGCAACAACAAACACAACCCCGGTGTTATAGCTGCAACAACAAACACAACCCCGGTGTTATAGCTGCAACAACAAACACAACCCCGGTGTTATAGCTGCAACAACAAACACAACCCCGGTGTTATAGCTGCAACAACAAACACAACACAGTGTTATAGCTGCAACAACAAACACAACCCCGGTGTTATAGCTGCAACAACCAACACAACCCTGGTGTTATAGCTGCAACAACCAACACAACACGGTGTTATAGCTGCAACAACAAACACAACCCAGTGTTATAGCTGCAACAACAAACACAACACAGTGTTATAGCTGCAACAACAAAGTGAAGTGAAGTGAATTATATTTATATAGCGCTTTTCTCTAGTGACTCAAAGCGCTTTACATAGTGAAACCCAATATCTAAGTTACATTTAAACCAGTGTGGGTGGCACTGGGAGCATGTGGGTAAAGTGTCTTGCCCAAGGACACAACGGAAGAGACTAGGATGGCGGAAGCGGGAATCGAACCTGGAACCCTCAAGTTGCTGGCCCGGCCACTCTACCAACCGAGCTATGCCGCCCCAGCTGCAGTAACAAACACAACCCCGGTGTTATAGCTGCAGCAACAAACACAACCCCGGTGTTATAGCTGCAACAACAAACACAACACGGTGTTATAGCTGCAACAACCAACACAACACGGTGTTATAGCTGCAACAACAAACACAACACGGTGTTATAGCTGCAACAACCAACACAACACGGTGTTATAGCTGCAACAACAAACACAACCCCGGTGTTATAGCTGCAACAACAAACACAACCCCGGTGTTATAGCTGCAACAACAAACACAACCCCGGTGTTATAGCTGCAACAACAAACACAACCCCGGTGTTATAGCTGCAACAACAAACACAACCCCGGTGTTATAGCTGCAACAACAAACACAACCCCGGTGTTATAGCTGCAACAACAAACACAACCCCGGTGTTATAGCTGCAACAACAAACACAACCCAGTGTTTTAGCTGCAACAACAAACACAACACGGTGTTATAGCTGCAGCAACAAACACAACACGGTGTTATAGCTGCAACAAAAAACACAACCCAGTGTTATAGCTGCAACAACCAACACAACACGGTGTTATAGCTGCAACAACAAACACAACACAGTGTTATAGCTGCAACAACAAACACAACACAGTGTTATAGCTGCAACAACAAACACAACCCCGGTGTTATAGCTGCAACAACAAACACAACCCCGGTGTTATAGCTGCAACAACAAACACAACCCCGGTGTTATAACTGCAACAACAAACACAACCCAGTGTTTTAGCTGCAACAACAAACACAACCCCGGTGTTATAGCTGCAACAACAAACACAACCCCGGTGTTATAGCTGCAACAACAAACACAACCCAGTGTTTTAGCTGCAACAACAAACACAACACGGTGTTATAGCTGCAGCAACAAACACAACACAGTGTTATAGCTGCAACAACAAACACAACACGGTGTTATAGCTGCAACAACCAACACAACACGGTGTTATAGCTGCAACAACAAACACAACCCCGGTGTTATAGCTGCAACAACAAACACAACCCCGGTGTTATAGCTGCAACAACAAACACAACCCCGGTGTTATAGCTGCAACAACAAACACAACCCCGGTGTTATAGCTGCAACAACAAACACAACCCCGGTGTTATAGCTGCAACAACAAACACAACCCCGGTGTTATAGCTGCAACAACAAACACAACCCCGGTGTTATAGCTGCAACAACAAACACAACCCAGTGTTTTAGCTGCAACAACAAACACAACACGGTGTTATAGCTGCAGCAACAAACACAACACGGTGTTATAGCTGCAACAAAAAACACAACCCAGTGTTATAGCTGCAACAACCAACACAACACGGTGTTATAGCTGCAACAACAAACACAACACAGTGTTATAGCTGCAACAACAAACACAACACAGTGTTATAGCTGCAACAACAAACACAACCCCGGTGTTATAGCTGCAACAACAAACACAACCCCGGTGTTATAGCTGCAACAACAAACACAACCCCGGTGTTATAACTGCAACAACAAACACAACCCAGTGTTTTAGCTGCAACAACAAACACAACCCCGGTGTTATAGCTGCAACAACAAACACAACCCCGGTGTTATAGCTGCAACAACAAACACAACCCAGTGTTTTAGCTGCAACAACAAACACAACACGGTGTTATAGCTGCAGCAACAAACACAACACGGTGTTATAGCTGCAACAAAAAACACAACCCAGTGTTATAGCTGCAACAACCAACACAACCCCGGTGTTATAGCTGCAGCAACAAACACAACCCAGTGTTTTAGCTGCAACAACAAACACAACCCCGGTGTTATAGCTGCAACAACAAACACAACCCCGGTGTTATAGCTGCAACAACAAACACAACCCCGGTGTTATAGCTGCAACAACAAACACAACCCCGGTGTTATAGCTGCAACAACAAACACAACCCCGGTGTTATAGCTGCAACAACAAACACAACCCCGGTGTTATAGCTGCAACAACAAACACAAACACGGTGTTATAGCTGCAGTAACAAACACAACCCCGGTGTTATAGCTGCAACAACAAACACAACACAGTGTTATAGCTGCAACAACAAACACAACACGGTGTTATAGCTGCAACAACAAACACAACACAGTGTTATAGCTGCAACAACAAACACAACACGGTGTTATAGCTGCAGTAACAAACACAACCCCGGTGTTATAGCTGCAGCAACAAACACAACCCCGGTGTTATAGCTGCAACAACAAACACAACCCCGGTGTTATAGCTGCAACAACAAACACAACCCCGGTGTTATAGCTGCAACAACAAACACAACCCCGGTGTTATAGCTGCAACAACAAACACAACCCCGGTGTTATAGCTGCAACAACAAACACAACACAGTGTTATAGCTGCAACAACAAACACAACCCCGGTGTTATAGCTGCAACAACCAACACAACCCTGGTGTTATAGCTGCAACAACCAACACAACACGGTGTTATAGCTGCAACAACAAACACAACCCCGGTGTTATAGCTGCAACAACAAACACAACACAGTGTTATAGCTGCAACAACAAAGTGAAGTGAAGTGAATTATATTTATATAGCGCTTTTCTCTAGTGACTCAAAGCGCTTTACATAGTGAAACCCAATATCTAAGTTACATTTAAACCAGTGTGGGTGGCACTGGGAGCATGTGGGTAAAGTGTCTTGCCCAAGGACACAACGGAAGAGACTAGGATGGCGGAAGCGGGAATCGAACCTGGAACCCTCAAGTTGCTGGCCCGGCCACTCTACCAACCGAGCTATGCCGCCCCAGCTGCAGTAACAAACACAACCCCGGTGTTATAGCTGCAGCAACAAACACAACCCCGGTGTTATAGCTGCAACAACAAACACAACACGGTGTTATAGCTGCAACAACCAACACAACACGGTGTTATAGCTGCAACAACAAACACAACACGGTGTTATAGCTGCAACAACCAACACAACACGGTGTTATAGCTGCAACAACAAACACAACCCCGGTGTTATAGCTGCAACAACAAACACAACCCCGGTGTTATAGCTGCAACAACAAACACAACCCCGGTGTTATAGCTGCAACAACAAACACAACCCCGGTGTTATAGCTGCAACAACAAACACAACCCCGGTGTTATAGCTGCAACAACAAACACAACCCCGGTGTTATAGCTGCAACAACAAACACAACCCCGGTGTTATAGCTGCAACAACAAACACAACCCAGTGTTTTAGCTGCAACAACAAACACAACACGGTGTTATAGCTGCAGCAACAAACACAACACGGTGTTATAGCTGCAACAAAAAACACAACCCAGTGTTATAGCTGCAACAACCAACACAACACGGTGTTATAGCTGCAACAACAAACACAACACAGTGTTATAGCTGCAACAACAAACACAACACAGTGTTATAGCTGCAACAACAAACACAACCCCGGTGTTATAGCTGCAACAACAAACACAACCCCGGTGTTATAGCTGCAACAACAAACACAACCCCGGTGTTATAACTGCAACAACAAACACAACCCAGTGTTTTAGCTGCAACAACAAACACAACCCCGGTGTTATAGCTGCAACAACAAACACAACCCCGGTGTTATAGCTGCAACAACAAACACAACCCAGTGTTTTAGCTGCAACAACAAACACAACACGGTGTTATAGCTGCAGCAACAAACACAACACAGTGTTATAGCTGCAACAACAAACACAACACGGTGTTATAGCTGCAACAACCAACACAACACGGTGTTATAGCTGCAACAACAAACACAACCCCGGTGTTATAGCTGCAACAACAAACACAACCCCGGTGTTATAGCTGCAACAACAAACACAACCCCGGTGTTATAGCTGCAACAACAAACACAACCCCGGTGTTATAGCTGCAACAACAAACACAACCCCGGTGTTATAGCTGCAACAACAAACACAACCCCGGTGTTATAGCTGCAACAACAAACACAACCCCGGTGTTATAGCTGCAACAACAAACACAACCCAGTGTTTTAGCTGCAACAACAAACACAACACGGTGTTATAGCTGCAGCAACAAACACAACACGGTGTTATAGCTGCAACAAAAAACACAACCCAGTGTTATAGCTGCAACAACCAACACAACACGGTGTTATAGCTGCAACAACAAACACAACACAGTGTTATAGCTGCAACAACAAACACAACACAGTGTTATAGCTGCAACAACAAACACAACCCCGGTGTTATAGCTGCAACAACAAACACAACCCCGGTGTTATAGCTGCAACAACAAACACAACCCCGGTGTTATAACTGCAACAACAAACACAACCCAGTGTTTTAGCTGCAACAACAAACACAACCCCGGTGTTATAGCTGCAACAACAAACACAACCCCGGTGTTATAGCTGCAACAACAAACACAACCCAGTGTTTTAGCTGCAACAACAAACACAACACGGTGTTATAGCTGCAGCAACAAACACAACACGGTGTTATAGCTGCAACAAAAAACACAACCCAGTGTTATAGCTGCAACAACCAACACAACCCCGGTGTTATAGCTGCAGCAACAAACACAACCCAGTGTTTTAGCTGCAACAACAAACACAACCCCGGTGTTATAGCTGCAACAACAAACACAACCCCGGTGTTATAGCTGCAACAACAAACACAACCCCGGTGTTATAGCTGCAACAACAAACACAACCCCGGTGTTATAGCTGCAACAACAAACACAACCCAGGTGTTATAGCTGCAACAACAAACACAACACAGTGTTATAGCTGCAATAACAAACACAACCCCGGTGTTATAGCTGCAACAACCAACACAACCCTGGTGTTATAGCTGCAACAACCAACACAACACGGTGTTATAGCTGCAACAACAAACACAACCCAGTGTTATAGCTGCAACAACAAACACAACACAGTGTTATAGCTGCAACAACAAACACAACCCCGGTGTTATAGCTGCAACAACAAACACAACACGGTGTTATAGCTGCAACAACCAACACAACACGGTGTTATAGCTGCAACAACAAACACAACACAGTGTTATAGCTGCAACAACAAACACAACACAGTGTTATAGCTGCAACAACAAACACAACCCCGGTGTTATAGCTGCAACAACAAACACAACCCCGGTGTTATAGCTGCAACAACAAACACAACCCCGGTGTTATAACTGCAACAACAAACACAACCCAGTGTTTTAGCTGCAACAACAAACACAACCCCGGTGTTATAGCTGCAACAACAAACACAACCCCGGTGTTATAGCTGCAACAACAAACACAACCCAGTGTTTTAGCTGCAACAACAAACACAACACGGTGTTATAGCTGCAGCAACAAACACAACACGGTGTTATAGCTGCAACAAAAAACACAACCCAGTGTTATAGCTGCAACAACAAACACAACACGGTGTTATAGCTGCAGCAACAAACACAACCCCGGTGTTATAGCTGCAACAACAAACACAACACGGTGTTATAGCTGCAACAAAAAACACAACCCAGTGTTATAGCTGCAACAACCAACACAACACGGTGTTATAGCTGCAGCAAAACAAGATTTGCACACAGAGTCATGTGGAAAAGTTGCATCCATGTTGTGATTGGTTCAGCAGCTGTGGTGGATGTGAGTCAGCGTCTCCCTGCCTGACTCAGACGTGCCGCAATAAGTCATCTCTTTTTCCAGGTGATGAATGCTCGCAGGACGAGAGCGGCGCGGCAGCCATCTTTGCCACACAGCTGGATGACTTCCTGGGTGGGGGCCCGGTCCAATTCAGGGAGCTGCAGAAAAGCGAGTCCAACACCTTCCTGGGCTACTTTAAGTCCGGCATCAAGTACCAGGTGAGCAAACAATACACCTAGGGCCTGATTAAGTAAAGGTTTGCGTGTACTATAACACGTGCAAACCTGTTAGCACACGCAAACCTGATCTTCTAAACGTGTGCAAAGTGGGCTGCGTCTGTGAAGTGAGCAGAATAAGGCGTGCAAACCATTTTGTGTCTTTCCTCATTAATATGCAGAGTATATGCTGATCATCAAAACTCCCACAATACTGGGAGGAGAAAATAAAAATATATTATTTAGCACGTGCAATTTGATCTATCAACACTCATCACTGTTTTGGGAGCACTATTTAGCATTTTATTTTGCACGCGTCCGAAAAGGACGTGCAAACTGAGAGTTCACACATGGTTTTGACAGAATAAAAAAATATTAGACATATGATCTCTTCAGCAATATACTTTTATAATTTAATAGCTGCATGCTGGATGATTAAAGGGGCTGATTAAAATGAATGTAATATTGTAATATTTGTGTTAAATATGTACAATTTTTCACATAGAATAGATGTTACTAACATAGATCCTAGATCACAGGTGTCAAAATCACGGCCCGGGGGCCAGATCTGGCCCGCCACATCATTTTATTTGGCTTTTGGAAGCCTGGAGATAATGTGTTAAAAAAAAAATAAAAAACTTGTTTTTTGGTAGCAAGAAATATATTATGCTTGTTTGGAAGATTTACTTGCAATCAAAGTCACTTTTAAGGAGGAAGAATGTTAAATATTTATTTTTTAACACCACTAAATCTTTTTTCCTTTTTTAAAAATGTATATTATGTTTATAAACTCAGGAAATATGTCCCTGGACACATGAGGACTTTGAATATGACCAATGTATGATCCTGTAACTCCTTGGTATCGGATCGATACCTAAATTTGTGGTATCATCCTAAACCAGGGGTGTCCAACTTTTTCCACTGAGGGCCGCACACGGAAAAATTAAAGCATGTGGGGGCCATTTTGATATTTTTCATTTTCAAACCATAACAAAATATATGGATTTTTTAAATTTATTTTACCTTTAGGGGTCCTGGGGACCATAAAGGGTCTCAGTCATTAAAATTTTAAAAATAAGTCAGATTATTGTTTTTTTAAAATTATTTAACGCTTACAGTAAATCTCTATATCAACTTCAAGTTGATATAAAGTACGGTAATACAAATTAAAAAAAATGTTTTATGGCTTTTCTGTCAAAAACAACTTAGTTTTTTATAGTAAAACTGAAATATGCAGTATTTAGTAATTAGAGCCCTAAAAGATCAATAATGCAGGACACCATTGATTTTAATTCTTTCATATTTTTGAGTAATCACAGTGAAAAGATAAATAAAAAATCACTAAATATATTTGGATCCAAAAGGTGCCCCACTCATAAAGTGATACATTTTTATTAGATTTTTCTTTTACTTTCAACACTTAAGTTACGAGATCAACTTCAGATATATTTGTCGATTTTATGCTGGAGCTATTATTTTGTTTGTTTTATGCGCTTTTGTCAAATAAAACTTTGATGTTTTTATATGGCTCCTACACAAGATATGCAATATTTACCACATAAAACTATTTTAAAGTGAAATATTTGAAGTAATTGGAGCCCTGAAAATAATTCATTATAACATGGATTTTTTGTCATTATTATTTTTTTTGGAGCAATTTCAAAAAAAGAAAAATAAAGAAAGACAAAAGAAAAAAAACAGCCTGCATGGCAGCTTTTGTGTCAACATTGCAACTTTTTCTTGTTAGATTTCACCTCATTCCACTTTTTTTAATGTTCTTTTTTATTTTTACAATAGTATTTCCAGAATGTGTGGCGGGCCGGTAAACAATTAGCTGCGGGCCGCACTTTGGACACCCCTGTCCTAAACTAATGTAAATGATCAAACAACAGAAGAATAAGTAATTATTACATTTGAACAGAAGTGTAGATAGAACATGTTAAAAAAGAAAATAATCAGATATTAACAGTAAATGAACAAGTGGGTAAATAATCAATTTTTACAGTTTGTCCCTCATCATTTTGACAAAATAATAGAATGATAAATGACACAATATGTTACTGCATACGTCAGCAGACTAATTAGGAGCCTTTGTTTGTTTACTTACTACTAAAAGACAAGTTGTCTAGTATGTTCACTATTTTATTTAAGGACAAACTTGCAATAAGAAACATATGTTTAATGTACCCTAAGATTTTTTGTTAAAATAAAACCAATATTGCAATTTTTTGTGGTCCCCTTTATTGAGAAAAGTATCGAAAGGTATCGAAAAGTACCGGTACCGGTACCAAAACAGTGTTTCCCATAAACTGCCAAGATACCTGTGGCGGCGGGGGCGTGGTTATGGGCGTGGTCACCTTGACATTATCGAGTAATTTGCATAATTTACTACAATGATTTGATTTTCTCTAAAAAGGCTAAAAAAATGTATACTTACTAATTAATAATAACAGTTTTGTTTTAAACGTCCATCCATCCATCCATCCATCCATTTATTTTACAATATAATTACAACACTTTATGTACATATTTATATACAGATTTGAACAATAAGTTATTCACTGAAATATATTTATTAATTGTGGTTCTTACAAAAAATATATCTTATAAAATATAAAAGCTAAAATGTCTCAAAGCTCTGCCCCTTTAATTAGTGCATACTAAATAATTTAACTTTAGCCTACTACTACAACCATATTATTTACCAGCAACATAAAGTGAAACAGAGGCAGAGGTGTCCTGCCACAGTCAGTAACAAATAAACAGAAAACAGTAGTGGTGGTAGATAGACATAGAGCTTCATCAAACATCTGATCCACTGAACAAAGAGCTCCAAAAATCTTGAACTTTAGACTGCCATCGGTTTTACTCCCTACACTTAACCATGTGTTTCCTACTGCCTGCAGACTTTGCACCCTTTGATATATACACATGTTGTGTTTGTAATATAAATACATTTAATAAAGTCAAATACAAATAAGGCAACAAGAGAAGTATCCTACACTTCTCTTTTCAAAAGAGAAGTGTAGGATACTTCTCTAGTCTTTTGTAAAGTAAATCTGAAAAGCCGTAAAAAATGTATTTAATTTTTTTTTAAATTTTTTAAATTTTTATTTTATTTTATTTGTGGGGGACGTAATTCTTTCGTGGCGGGCCGCCACAAATAAATGAATGTGTGGGAAACCCTGCAAAATATTGGTATCGGGACAACCCTACTTAGTAGTATTGTGAAGTTTTGTGTCTTATGTCAAACTTGTAATGCTCAAAAGTAGTATTGTTTTTCTCAGAAGGTCTATTTTCTAAAAACAAGGTATTATGTCTGCGACTTGTGTTAAGTTTGTTTAGGAATTTGACAAATATACTTGGTGAGATTGACAATTGTATGCCACATATTGTTGCTTTAAAAAGACCCTATGTCCCCAGTGCAGTTAGTACAACATGTCAGTCTGTTATCCAGCCATAAAAGTTCATGAAATAAAGCCATGATGGTGAGGAATGAATCATTTTATATACCGTATTTTTCAGACTATAAGTTGCAGTTTTTTTCATAGTTTGGCCGGGGGTGCGACTTATACTCAGGAGCGACTTATGTGTGAAATGATTAACACGTTACCGTAAAATATCAAATAATATTATTTAGCTCATTCACGTAAGAGACTAGACCAGGGGTTGGCAACCCAAAATGTTGAAAGAGCCATATTGGACCAAAAATACAAAAACAAATCTGTCTGGAGCCGCAAAAAATTAAAAGCCATATTACATACAGATAGTGTGTCATGAGATATACATTGAATTAAGATGACTTAAAGGAAACTAAATGACCTCAAATATAGCTACAAACGAGGCATAATGATGCAATATGTACATATAGCTAGCCTAAATAGCATGTTAGCATCGATTAGCTTGCAGTCATGCAGTGACCAAATATGTCTGATTAGCACTCCACACAAGTCAATAACATCAACAAAACTCACCTTTGTGCATTCACGCACAACTTTAAAAAGTTTGGTGGACAAAATGAGACAGAAAAAGAAGTGGCATAAAACACGTCCTAGAAAGTCGGAGAAAGTTATACATGTAATGTAAACAAACTACGGTGAGTTCAAGGACCGCCAAAATTAGTAGGACAAAACGGCGCTCGCCAAATACTCTCATCAGTGAAGCATGTTTAATATAAACAGTGTGCTTTATAACAATTAGGGAGGTTTGTGTCATGTTTGTCCTCCTACAGAAACCATATTAAAACAAAAAATATATTTTTTTCCCCTCATCTTTTTCCATTTTTCATACATTTTTGAAAAAGCTCCAGAGAGCCACTAGGGCGGCGCTAAAGAGCCGCGGGTTGCCGACCCCTGAACTAGACGTATAAGATTTCATGGGATTTAGCGATTAGGAGTGACAGATTGTTTGGTAAACGTATAGTATGTTCTATATGTTGTAGTTATTTGAATGACTCATACCAGGCACGTTCTCAGTTGGTTATTTATGCCTCATATAACGTACACTTATTCAGCCTGTTGTTCACTATTCTTTATTTATTTTAAATTGCCTTACAAATGTCTATTCTTGGTGTTGGGTTTTATCAAATAAATGTCCCCAAAAAATGCGACTTATACTCCAGTGCGACTTATATATGTTTTTTCCTTCTTTATTATGCATTTTCGGCACGTGCGACTTATACTCCGAAAAATACGATAATCATGCTGCCAGCCACAGTGTCCGATGAACAGTGGAGGGATGAAATATAACAAATGTATTAATAATAGTTTTTTTTAGATCACTGAAAATGGAACTAGCCTCTCTTGGACATAACTATATGGACACGGTTGGATCACCAGGTGCACTTAGTGGCTTAGTTACATTAGGCTCATGAGTCTAAAGTCCACACACATGCCAGGGCGTGTCCATGACTGAGGCGTCTCACGTGTGCTGAAAAGCTGCTTCTTGAATGCCCGTCTGTTTGTGGTTGCCTAAAAAGTTCAACCCTGACTTCCTCCTAACTTTGCCTATAATTAGTTCCACATCTCTCTGCAGGAAGCCAAAGAAAATAATTGTGCATTTGTTTGAAAACATTCGCTCCAGCAGATAAACGTGCGTTCACAATGCCTCCGAATATAAGGAGGAGAAGAAGTGGGTTCTTCCATTCTCCTCATAGTTCTGGTCGAGGGAACATATTTTCCATCAGAACAAACACAGGCCACATTGTTGCCATGGAACATTCTGGGCCTGGCGAGTGTGGTTTCACTTAGAAGACACTCCTCCAGACCCTGTGGGCAAAGGCGCGCATTTTGTTCCACAGCAAGAAACTTTGTTTTCGTTCCTGGTGACTCAAAAGTTTTTTTCTTCTTTTTGTTTTTTTCCTTCTTCTGAGCGTGCCTGTTGCTCATTTGCATGACTTGTAAATTCTCTTCTGCTTCATGGCTTCACAAAGGACGACCCTTTACGAGACCCGTCTGCCCCCAAGATACAACGCTATTAGATTTAGACTTCGACTTCCTTTTTATTGTCATTCAAATTTGAACTTTACAGTACAGATAAGAACGAAATTTCGTTACATAAGCTCATGGTAGTGCAGGATAAAAAAGCAATAAGGTGAATATATAAATAAATAAATAGGTTACTGTACAGATAAATATATTGCACATTTTTCACATGCGTCCACGTTTATGGATGTATGTTATATTGTCTTTTTTATTCCAGCGAGTTAATCCATTTTGGGGGGAGTTGAGAGGATAATTTAATTATGATGCGTTCAAGAGTTTTACGGCCTGAGGGAAGAAGCTGTTACAGAACCTGGAGGTTCTGCTTCGGAGGCTGCGGAACCTCTTTCTAGAGTCCAGCAGTGAAAACAGTCCTTGGTGGGGGTGGGGGGAGTCTTTGCAGATTTTCTGAGCCCTGGTCAGCCAGCGGCTTTTTGCGATCTCCTGGATAGGAGGAAGAGGAGTCCTGATGATCTTTTCCGCCGTCCTCGCCACTCTCTGGAGAGACTTCCAGTCTGAGGCATTGCAGGCTCCAGTCCAGACAGAGATGCTGTTGGTCAGCAGGCTCTCTATAGTGCCTCTGTAGAATGTGGTGAGAATGGGGGGAGGGAGCTGTGCTCTTTTCATCCCACGCAAAAAAGCTCTTTTTACAAGAGCTCCGGTGTTAGGGACCAGGTTATATTGTCAGTTATCTGCACCCCCAGGAACTTGGTGCTGCTTACTATCCCCACCGCTGTGCCGTCGATGAAGAGTGGAGCGTGGCTGTACTGGTGCTTCCTGAAGTCAACGATGATCTCCTTGGTCTTGTTGACATTCAGGACCATGTTGTTGGTTCTGCACCAGTCAACCAGATGTTTCACCTCTTCCCTGTAGTCCATGTCGTTGTTGTCACGGATGAGTCCCACTACTGTTGTGTCGTCCGCATACTTCACAATGTGGTTAGTAGTGGACCTGGCGCAGCAGTCATGGGTCATCAACGTGAACAGCAGCGGACTCAGGACGCAGCCCTGGGGGGAGCCGGTGCTCAGGGAGATGGCACTGGAGGTGTTGTTGCCCACGCTCACAGATTGAGGTCTGTCTGTGAGGAAGTCAAGCAGCCAGTTGGTCCTCCTTTCTCTCCACAACTCATTAGATGATTGACACTCGGTCAGGACACGTCCTTATCCGACTGCTCTTTGAGATTTTATTGCAAAAGTGTAAAGTTCAATCTCTTCTCACCTTGCTAAAAGGTCCTTCTCTCATGACATCATCCGCCTTAGTATGAATCTTAACACAATTCATACTCTGAACTCATGGAAAAAGACTCTGAGTTGTAGATGTTAAAACACTATTTTCCGGACTGTATAAGCTGCACCCACTAAATTATAATTTTTTTATTTTTTTTATTCCATATTTTAGCCGCACCGGACTATAAGTCGCAGATATATACGTTGTGAAATTAGTTATTTACACAGAAATATTTTGTAAATGTTTATTTACATACCTTAATTGTTTCCAAACGATGTCTGTAACACGGCAGTAAAAGGGCTGATCAAACAAAACAGAAGTCGTCGTCATGGACCCACTAGACTCAATAACTCCACGGTGACGTTTTGGTGAATTTACTGAGGAATTTGTGAAACTGAAACAATACAAAAAGAGTGTAAGTTAATAATACTAACACAGACACTCGTAAACGTGTCAGCATACTAGCTAATGCTAACGATGCTATCCTGATTACATGTACAAATATGCATAAAAACACACCTGCAGACATCACACGTGGGATGGTTTAGTAAGTAAAAATTGTTATAGTTATATTGTACCTAGAGATGTCCGATAATATCAGACTGCCGATATTATAGGCCGATAAATGCTTTAAAATGTAATATCGGAAATTATCGGTATCGGTTTCAAAAAGTAAAATATATGACTTTTTAAAACGCCGCTGTACGGAGTGGTACACGGACGTAGGGAGAAGTGCAGAGCAGTTGCGTCTCCCAGTCATACTTGCCAACCCTCCCGATTTTCCCGGGAGACTCCCGAATTACAGTGCCCCTCCCGAAAATCTCCTGGGGCAACCATTCTCCCGAATTTCTCCCGATTTCCACTCAGACAACAATATTGGAGGCGTGCCTTAAAGGCACTGCCTTTGCGTGCCGGCCCAATCACACAATATCTACGGCTTTTCACACACACAAGTGAATGTATGCATACAAATATGCGCCACACTGTGAACCCACACCAAACAAGAATGACAAACACATTTCGGGAGAACATCCGCACCGTAACACAACATAAACACAACAGAACAAATACCCAGAACCCCTTGCAGCACTAACTCTTCCGGGACGCTACAATATACACCCCTCGCTACCCCCTACCCTCCCTTCCCCCCCAACTCAACCCCGCCCACCTCAACCTCCTCATGCTCTCTCAGGGAGAGCATGTCCCAAATTCCAAGCTGCTGTTTTGAGGCATGTTAAAAAAAATAATGCATTTTGTGACTTCAAAAATAAATATGGCAGTACCATGTTGGCATTTTTTTCCATAACTGGAGTTGATTTATTTTTGGAAAACCTTGTTACATTATTTAATGCATCCAGCGGGGCATCACAACAAAATTAGGCATAATAATGTGTTAATTCCACGACTATATATATAGGTATCGGTTGATATCGGAATCGGTAATTAAGAGTTGGACAATATCGGAATATCGGATATCGTTCACAGTAGCACTATACATAATCACAATACCAGGGCGTCCAGTGAGGGGCATTTTGTACTCCCTCGTCCCAGGAAGAATGCTTTGCGGAAATCTTTTATTTATAGATCTTTATCGCTCTGCAATAACCTGCCTCGAATTCTCACCAGCATTGAAAGTAAACAGGTTTTTAAAAAGAGAGTAATATTTTATCTGAGTCTTTAAATTAGTTTGCTCGTTGATGATTTCTTTGGTTTTATATTGTGTAGTTATATTTATATGGTAATTATTATTCTGGGACTGTAAATTGTTTGCTTGTTGTTTTATTGATGCTTTTATTTATTTTTTTTTTTCTGTATTGTGTAGTTATAATTATAGGAAGACTAGTGGGTTGTTGAAGCAACCAGCTAATGGGGATCCTTAATAAAAATCCAATCAAAAAATCAAAATCGGCAAAAAAGCAATTATCGGACATCTCTAATTGTAACACTTACAGACGTTGCTTGGAGTGATGAATGAAGAATCCAGCTGAGTTTGGACGATTAGAAGCCGAAACAGCACTTATACTTCCGGTTCAAAGCTGTAAACAGCAGGAATTCACATTCACCCAGCAGCACTAAAAGCACACCAGTAAAATATGATATACCCTGATTTACGATTGGTTCTTGAACAGGGTTCGTATGTAGAAAAGTTAGTATATTGAAACAAACTTCTCCATAAGGAACAATGTAAATATGAATACCATATTTCCCGGACTATAGAGCGCACCGGTACATAAGCCGCACCCACTATATTTTAGGATTTTTCCCCCCGTATGTTAGCCGCACCGGACTACAAGGTGCAGATATATACGTTGTGAAATGAGTTATTTACACATAAAGATTTAGTAAATGTTTATTTACATACCTTAATTGTTTCCAAACGGTGTCTGTAACGCGGCAGTAAAACGGCTGATCAAACAAAACAAAAGTCGTCGTCATGGACCCACTAGCTGCGCAAGCTAGCTGTCCAATCAGCTAAACAGACTCAATAACTTCACGGTGACGTTTTGGTGAATTTACTGAGAAATTTGTGAAACTGAAACAATACAAAAAGAATGTAAGTTAATAATACTAACACAGACACTCGTAAACGTGTCAGCATATTAGCTAATGGTAACGATGCTATCCTGATTACATGTACAAATATGCATAAAAACACACCTGCAGACATCACCCAGATGGTTTAGTAAGTAAAAATTGTTATAGTTATATTGTAACACTTACAGACGTTGCTTGGGGTGATGAATGAAGAATCCAGCTGAGTTTGGACGATTGGAAGCCGAAACAGCACTTATACTTCCGGTTCAAAGCTGTAAACAGCGGGAATTCACATTCACCCAGCAGCACTAAAAGCACACCAGTAAAATATGATATAACCCTGATTTACGAACTTAATTGGTTCTTGAACAGGGTTCGTATGTAGAAAAGTTAGTGTATTGAAACAAACTTCTCTATAAGGAACAATGTAAATATGAATACCATATTTCCCGGACTATAGAGCGCACCGGTACATAAGCCGCACCCACTATATTTTAGGATTTTTCCCCCCGTATGTTAGCCGCACCGGGCTACTAGGTGCAGATATATACGTTGTGAAATGAGTTATTTACACATATATATTTTGTAAATGTTTACTTGATTGTTTATAAATGGTGTCTCTAACACGGCAGTAAAAGGGCTGATCAAACAAAACAGAAGTCGTCGTCATGGACCCACTAGCTGCGCAAGCAATTGATTGATTGATTGAGACTTTTATTAGTAGGTTGCACAGTACAGTACATATTCCGTACAACTGACCACTAAATGGTAACACCCGAATAAGTTTTTCAACTTGTTTAAGTCGGGGTCCACGTTAATCAATTAATGGTAAAAGCTGTCCAATCAGTTAAACAGACTCAATAACTCCACGGTGACGTTTTGGTGAATTTACTGAGGAATTTGTGAAACTGAAACAATACAAAAAGAATGCCAATGTAAGTTAATAATACTAACACACTATTGGAAATGTGTTAGTATATTAGCTAATGCAAACAATGCTAGCTTGATTACATTATGATAGCAGCTGCATGAAGACACTCCTACATACATCACACATGGGATGGTTTAGTAAGTATGAATTGTTTTAGTTATATTGTAAAACTTGCAAACATTGCTTGGTGTGATGAACGAAGAATCCATACGAGTTGAAACG